>NC_089768.1:26437500-26662500 GCF_040412425.1 Macrobrachium rosenbergii | reverse complement strand
ATCCGTGAGCCTTTGAACTGATAAGCGAGTACACAGTCACCCTGGACAGTCATGCCAATGATAAAGATTTTTAAGTAAAGCGAAGTGGTTTATTTGCGTGTCAATCTTTGCATTGATATTGTTATTTGCTTCGTTCACGGTCGTTATCGTTTTTCGATTAGGTATTTTTCATTGGTTCTTAAGACTGTCATTTTTTTTTTATTAAACAGGTAATCTCTCTTGGAGACAAATGATAAGTCAAGCCTCCTCTTTGGGAATTAAAAGTTCCTCGTTGGGCGGGTCGGTATAGTTCTCGGCTAACACTCTGCTGGGCCCGCGTTCGAGTCTCAGGCCGGCCAATGAAGAATTAGAGGAATTTATTTCTGGTGATAGAAATTTATTTCTCGGCATAATATGGTTCGGATTCCACAATAATCTGTAGGTTCGGTTGCTAGGTCACCAATTGGTTCTTAGCCGCGTAAAATAAGTCTAATCCTTCGGGCCTCCCATAGGAGAGCTGTTAATCAGCTCAGTGGTCTGGTTAAACTAAGGTATACTTAACTTTTTGGAATTTAAATTGGTGATTTGCCAGTGTTGGTCTGGTTTAAGTGCCCGAAGAAGAGGATTATTATTATTATTATTATTATTATTATTATTGAACAGTATGGCCGTATGGATTCCGTTTAGCTTGTATTGTAGTTTCTCAATCTCCCGAATGAGTTTGTTTGTAAGCCCTCTTGCTGGTATATAAATTATATGGCACAGATGTAGCCCTGGCGTCATTCGCCTTTAGAATATGGTAGAAAGCTCTACCGAAACTTTAAGGAATAAATGAACTTTAGACAGCTACTGTATGATTTATCTGCGGCCACAAAGAAACTCATTCGAGAGTTTGAGAAACTACAATCCAAGCTAAACGGCATACGGGGTAGTGACGACAGTGCACCTCATGTGGAGCACTGTAAGCACTACTTAAGGTTCTTTGCAGCGTCCCTTCTGCCCCTTTTACTGTACCTCTGTTCTTATTCTCTTCCTTCCATCTTACTGTCCACTCTCTGCTAACAGTTGATTCATAGTGCAACTGCGAGGCTTTCCTCCTGACGCGCCTTTCAAACTTTTTCCCCTTTCAGCCCTGAATGACCTCATAGGTCCCATAGCTTGGCCCTTCGCCTAAATTCTGTGTTCTATTCGATTCAAAACGGTATCCAGACGGCCATACTGTTCAATGAAGCTCGCTTGAGAGAATGTCTTCTTCCGAGATATTATTATTATTATTATTATTATTATTATTATTATTATTATTATTATTATTATTATTATTATTATTCCATTTCAGCTGTGCTTTCGGGTGTTTTGCGAAGTGGGCCTTTTTGAGACTTTTCGTATTCCTACAAGACAGTTCCTCAACTATTTCCATGCTTTAGAACTCGGCTACAGAGACATACCTTGTAAGTATGAGGAATTTCCTTGGGAGTTATCACTAGACAATACGGGATGCCGTTCTATTTTTATTGCTGGCAAATATGATAACAGAACTCGGGTACAGAGGTGTACCTTGTAAGTGTGCGTAGCCCTAATTAGAAGTTATCTCTGGGCGATGCTAGATATCATTATTATTATTATTATTACCAGAAAATGTAATAGTTTTGCATGGAGGCAAAAATATTTTTTAATGTACTTTGTGTATATTTCATTTTATGTAAATAAGATATATTTTATTTTTATTGTTAAAATGCATCATCTCAAAATAGTATCCATGTTACAGTTGTTCTGCTTCTTCCCCCTTATTGTCTTATATGCAGTGCTGAAGGAGCAGTGCTTCCATCTAATTGCTTTAAAATAACTTAAAATAATTATTTGGTAGACCTAGGCATCCAACACCCACTAACCCGTATCTTATATCTTCTTCGGCTCTGTCCCGCGTAGGGGGTTTGGTGCTGTCAGTGCACCTCACGCACGGTGCACTGTAGGCATTACTTAAGGTTCTTTGCAGCGTCCCTTCGGCCCCTAGCTGCAACCCCTTTCATTCCTTTTACTGTACCTCCTTTCATATTCTTTCTTCCATCTTACTTTCCTTCCGCCCTCTTCCAACACTTGTTTCTTAGTGCAACTGCGAGGGTTTTTCTTCTGTTACTCCTTTGCAAACTTTTACTTTCAATTTTCCTTTCAGAACCGAATGACCTCATAAGTACGTCCTTGGCCTCTGGCACAAATTGCATATCCTACCTGTCTATCATCGGCTTTATCTCATCTTGCTCTTCAGACCTTGCCTTTTTTTCTAAGTGGTAGGTTTGCCATCACTTGAGAAGGAACGTCTCTTTTGATTTTAATTCCACCAACAAGGCTGATTGCGCTTATCATGTTTTCTCCCTCTGGAGAAAAGCCTTTGCAGAAAAGAAATCTTCGAGTGCAGAAGTATCGCTGCGAGTGCTTTTGTCAAGTGTTCAGGTGTAGATAGAGTCATCTGGTGCTTATCTTTATCTTTGATGACAAACATGCTGATATCAGAGTTTGGGATGCTTCTGTTGTTCAGTTTGACTTTAGCGTAACAGATACTCATCGAGAATTTGTTAAGGATGTATCCCTTTTAATACGGATTCTTTAAGATGATGATTTATATGAAACAAACTTAGTTAATATGGTTGATCTTTTGGCAAAATTCAGTAGATAGGATTTGTGGTTAATGAATGCTTAAGAAAGGCCCAGTGATAGGTGCAGGATTCAGATAACTGAACAGAGCATCATCCTTTGCTAGCCATTTGGAATTATTATTATTATTATTATTATTTTAGAAAATTCAGGTACGAGTAGAACGAGCCTAAAAGTTAATTAAAGAACAAAGCACGCTTCCATTTAGTAAAAATGGGAAAACATAAGGAACATAACGATGAGGAAAAAATAAACGAAAACTGCACTAAAAAAAATGTAGATATTTGCTAACAAAACCAGACATATAAAAGAAAATCACTTACGACATATTGCATGATTTTTTTTTATAATGTTTTAAAATTGCCTTACGTCCTTCCCTTAGCTTTCGATCACCAGCGGCAATTATAAGATGAAACTGGTTAGGAAAGAAAGAGTTTCCGAGTTAGCATCTTTCTCAGCGATCACATAACGCGGAATGGAAAGCAGTTTGGATCACGAGCCTCTACTTTTTATTTCTATGTTTTTTCTTTTTTTCAGATCACAACAGCACGCATGCGTCGGACGTGCTGCATGCTGTGTACTACCTCACTTCACAGCCTATTCCAGGGTTCATCATGTTGCCTCCAGAGCCGGGCTCCCTGCTCGACAAACATGGTGAGGAAGTCTTCAACATGACAGTACTTCTCTCTCTCTCTCTCTCTCTCTCTCTCTCTCTCTCTCTCTCTCTCTCTCTCTCTCTTTTTCTTTTCTTTTTTTCTTTCTTTAGGTGAAAGTGCATTGATATTGTCCATGCTAGTAAAGAGAAATGTATTAAGTACCAATCTCCCTTTTTATTTTTTTATGGCAAAAAAAGTCCTTCAAAACTTAGGGTGTCTTATTTTGTACGCTCGAAGAGAAATAGTCTTTGTCTTGTTCTCAGTTTTTTGTTCCAGAAGATACATATCGAAAACGGCCATAGTTTTTATTAAAGTAGCGTTCCTAATTTATTCATTTCTGTATTTATGTCAGTTCTTGGTGAAATTTTCCATAATTTCTCAATCTTTGCAACAGTGCTTCTTTGGGCAGTTCCCATAGAAATGGATGTCCTCTAGGTTAATCCATTCGAACGTATCTCTTTGATACTGAAAGTAACGACATTCATTACTTCCGTGTTAGACTGCTAATAATTTAGTAACGGAAAATAAAGAGGATACGATTTTTTGGACGTAAACAAACTTCGTATCCGCCCAACCGAACTCGTGACTTGGAATACAGGTGGCGTGAATTAAAGAAGAGAGTTTTATGTAGACGTTGAACATATCAGATGATTTCCAGTGTCGTTATGTCTAGCATTAAAGGTAGAATCTGTTTGCGACCTTCATCATCTCTTTATAGTTTGCGTTCAGTAAAAGCTGACCGGGAAGATAATTATGTTTAGAGGTTACGGTGTATGATATAAACACATAACTGTAGTTATTTCTAAATCTTCACACTGTGTGTATTACACAGAAATAAGAATGGCAAGACCTCCTTCTGATTATTCATAATCCACTGAGATCGCTTCCAGAACTTGAAATTAGCATGACAATTTTTTGCCATACTCTTCATGATTCACCTAGTAAAATGAAATCAGAAGTGTGAGCTCTCATATTGCCAATAATGTTCCACTGCCTGTCATATGCTCATAATGTTCCACTGCCTATCATATCGCTCATATGCTGTCATATTCCCACAATATTCCACTGCCTGTCATATTGTTCATAATGCTGTCATATTGCTCATAATGCTGTCATATTGCCCACAATGTTCCACTGCCTGTCATATTGCTCATAATGCTGTCATATTGCCCACAATGTTCCACTGCCTGTCATATTGCTCATAATGCTGTCATGTTGCCCAAAATGTTCCACTGCCTGTCTTATTGCTCATAATGCTGTCATGTTGCCCACAATGTTTCACTGCCTGTCATATTGCTCATAAGGTTCCTCTTACAAAACTGGAAACGACACTTGAAAGTTTTTTGTGCTAAACATCCACAATTCTCGACTAAAAATAAGAACTGGGACTTGTCTGTCATCACGTCCACTCGAACATCCCTGCCAAACTCTTCATAATCCACTAATTCCACTCCCCACCACAGAGGACGGCTGTGGATCCCCTCGTCTCGTTCACCGTCAGAGCTTTACGGCGGAAGACACTTACGGCATCCTGGGTGCCAACCTCCCAGCGTTGGAACTTATGGCACTCTACACGGCCGCTGCCATGCACGACTATGACCATCCGGGCAGGACCAACGCTTTCCTGGTCACTACAAATGCTCCACAGGTATTCCCCTCTCATATTTTTTCTAAGGTTTTGTTTTTGCTTCTTTTTTACTCCTGAAAGTTGTCTGAAATAGATCATTTTTCATCAGAATTAATCTTGCTTCTTTTTTTCATGCTTTGTAAAATTTGTATTCAGTGTTACAATTCTTTCCCGCGTCACATATTTCCTAGCGTTTTATCTGTCTGTTTAATTTTGTTTCTTTATATCTTCATGTCTTTAATTTTGTAAATTTCTCTTTATGTCTTTCGTTTACTTGAATAAAATTCTTATTAGCAAATGATGGTCAAGTTCAATGTTCGCATGATCGCATTATGACGAACGTTGCTTAACGAGTGTCTTACTAGATATATCCTCATCTTTGCACCATACGACAATTATTCCAGCACCTGTGACTTTTTCGTCATGGCGACGCCGTTGCAAGATGTAAACCAATCCTTCTGCCTCATCTCCCACAGGCTGTGCTATATAACGACCGAAGTGTCCTGGAGAACCACCACGCAGCCGCTGCGTGGTCGCTGTTCCTCTCGAAGCCCGAGTTCAACTTCCTGTGTCACCTGGACAGGGCAGAGTTCAAGCGCTTCAGGTTCTTGGTCATCGAGGCCATTTTGGCGACTGATCTCAAAAGACACTTCGAGATCCTCGCAGAGTTCAATGCAAAGGTTTCGAATCCTTTAATGTCTGTCTGTTAGATGTAAGAGTGTTACTTTCTATAAAGATACAGCAGGTGTAACTGAATACCTGGCAGCCTTTGAGTTAGATGTAACGAACAACTTTGCTTTTCCTAGTGGTCAGAGATGGGTTAATGAAACAGAATTGCTGACTTCACCAGTAATAACACAGGTCAGGTTAAGACCCGTGGTAACGATATTTTGATGTCCGAGATATTTCTCGAGATTTTGTCGAAAGTGTAACTCTCTCTCAGGTTAAAATTTAAAAGCTGATAAGTTACAAGTTGATTTTACACGCAAGCAAAAAACACCTGTGACTATTCAAGAGGCGTTTTAAAATGAATGAATCTTTAAAATGATTTTTCGATACCTTTCCCTGAGTAATCATTTGGTGCTTTACGGGAAACTTGTAAACATTTAAGCTCCAGTACAACCGCAAAACGTCTTTATGAGCATTTTCATTCTGAAGTTCTTAACATTCGCAGGCAAATGAGCCCGACGCTCCGGGTCTGGACTGGAATTCCGAGACTGACAGACTACTGGCGTTGCAAATGTGCATCAAACTTGCAGATATCAACGGACCTTGCAAGGCTCTGGATATTCACACACAGTGGACTGCAAGAATTGCCGAGGAGTTTTACGAGCAAGGTGAGGAGAAAAGAATTCCAGGAAGCGAAGACTCTTAAATTCACATAAACTTGTTTGTCTGAGTAGCTGTTCAACTATATTCAAGAGTTTCTGATCACAGAAATATCGGTATCAAAGAGTAGACGTCAGTGGGTGTATGCCAAACGCCTGTCTTATTATTGGCGCTTTGACAATCTCCCGCTGGGAGACTAATTTGAATTTTTCTCCCTATTTGCATTTAGAATACCATCATCTTGTGTGCGTATTCTCAGAAAGTTCGTTTTATAGCTTCACTCCCACTCCCACCCTCTTTAAGTTTTATTGTCCTATGGCAAGTCAGTAACAACTTGGAATGTCTGTTTATTCGTATAATTCGAAAAGAAAATTTGAAGCTGACAATAATACATACGTTAGAAGTGACATGGGCAAATTTATAAAACAATTTTTCTCGAAAACAAAATTCTAAATTTTCTATACGGTACAGAGTTCAAGACAAAATTCTAAATTTTCTATAAGGATACTGAGTTCATTTCTTCCAAAAAAGCTGAACTATTTAGCTTCAGCAAACTTCGAAATGTACGTATAGTTTTTACAAATACAGCACACTATCTGTCAGTCCCGTTACGGTGTAATATTTGAGCGATGCACAAAAGAGTTTTGTGAATATTAATATTTATGTATCTCGTCCTCTCCTCTTACCCTGAAAATGAAGAGAAGACTGTTTGAATTTCTTTTTGCAATATGCTTCTTTTATCCAGTGACAGTTATAGTTTTCTCTGTCCTGTTCAGTTAGAAAGAACTCGTGAGTTATTTTTGGCTGAATTTTCCTTATATCTAACTTGACATGGGGGTGTTTTATCTCAGTTGAAAGTTACAACATTAATTCCTACACAACGCTTGTGTGAATGTCCGACAGATATTCTTCCTCTTCTCTTGTTGAAGATGATCCCAAAATAAATCATCTCGTTTTTCTTTACCTCACTCTTCCATCGGTCATTTTATTCTTCGTCATTCCAGTTTCAGATGACATTGTAGATGTGAAAAGCAACTGCGCAGTTAAGATTTCTTTTGCCGTGAAGTTTTATTTCTTAGATTTCCTCCCCGGTTACTTCACTAGTCCGCTTGGGAAGTTTAGAAGCAGACTGCTTCAGGAGAACTTATCCTTCCAGATGCAAAGACCTTTCTCATGGATTTCTTTATCTTGTTAATAATATTGTTCCCATTGTAGAGATAGTTTTACACCCTTTCTTCTTGACAGTGATGAATAAAATATGAAGTTTCTTAATGAGTTCCCCATTCTTACTGGGCCTCTCTATAATTTTCAATTATTACTCTGCTTTATCTCATTAAAGTTTTTTTGCCTTTGGCTGGTTGCTAGGTTGTATGCGATTCAGTTTTTCGTTTAAAATGTTCTTGTATATTTCTGAAAGTAGTAATCGGACGTTTTATTGCATTCTTTCCTTGGAATTAATTTAGAGCTGTCTTCGTGTCTTAAGAGAGCGCATTTGTGGAATTAATTCACAGAGCAGCGACATTCGTGTGTAACGCAGGAAAAGAATGTTTAATTAGGATTTTGGCCTTTTCAAAAGATATTTTAAGTAGAAAACATATGCAAAAGTTGAATGTTATCTGTTGTAGATACAACGTCTTTTTATGAAAAATGAGTAGGAACGATTTTATGGCGCATCAGTAGAAAATGTTTAATTGCACATTCCGAATCCACATCCTATTTATCCTACAAGAACATAATGTGACAGTGGAAGTTTCTCTTCCTTGGAAACATCCTAACAAAATATATTCGAGTAGAAAATACGTATTTAGGAAATTAATTTAATCTAAAGAATCAAAACATCCCCTTTCCACGATTTGGAATACGCTCATTGCGAAGATTAAGTTAACTTATTTTTTCTCCTCCCTGATCATCACTATTTTTGTAGGTGATGAGGAAGAAGCCCTAGGCTTGCCCATATCGCCGTACATGGACCGTACGAATCCTCAGCTGTCGAAACTCCAAGAGTCCTTCATCAACCATCTGGTCGCGCCCCTTTGCAATGCCTACGGCGAGGCGGGGCTCATGCCTGGCGTCTGGCAGGACTCCAACGACGAAGATGGCCCCACCCCTGAAATCACCCTTGATCACTACGACGAGGAGGAGGACGATGACCCGCCAACCAGCGAATCGGACACCGCCACGCAGAACAGCGGCCGAGCGCGGAAGATCTTCTGCTTGCAAACTCAGCACTTGCAGGAAAACCACCAATACTGGGTCAACAAGATCAAGGTGAGGGGACGTGACGTCACGTCATTTTTTCCGAGAACATTTCAGTTCTGGTGAGAATTTAAGGTTAGTTGATGTCTCTTCCAAGTGAGGCATTGCTTTGTTTGTCAATTTATCTGTAAGATTTTTTTATGGAACACTTTTCTTTGAATTATTATGATGAAAATACAATTGCGAAGTCTCCTGTACGGTTGTTAAGTTAATAATTCTCATAGAACGACATCGTACCAAATTTCATTAAAAAGAATTTATTGCTATAGAGTTCAGTGATGAGGCTAAGTGTTATTTCCAAATATATATATATAATATATATGTATGTGTGTGTATGTGTATATATATATATATATATATATATATATATATATATATATATATAAATTGTGTCAAACTGTCTTTTCTTGTGTTTTTCATTTCCCATGGGCGAAATTGTAATTATCTAATACAAAAATTATGTGTGTGTGTGTGTGTGTGTGTGTGTTCAGGGAGAAAATAATAATGGTTTTTATAACAGTGTTAATAGTACCAGTCAAGAGATAAGAAGACACTCTTCTTAAACAAATTTTGATTTTATCTTTTCTAAGCTTCTGTTTAACGCGACAATAGATTTACCATAGCTCTGTAGGTTGTCATTTTCTTGAGGTTGTGGCAGGGTTGTTTTGTACACAAAATTACTCTTAGGATGACTGAAGGTATTTGGAAGTCTATAAAAAGATCTGTTGTACTTCAGGAGGAACAGCGGGTGGGGGAAGAAGATGAAGAAGCGGATTCAGGATCCGAAGAAGAAGTCGTCCTCCAACCCACAGCGGAGGCTAACCCCTGTGGGTTTTCTCCTCAGCCCATGGTCCTTAATCTCAACGGAGACGAACCCATGGAACCCATTGAAGAGGAGAAGACCCCAGCCTCCATCTCCTCTTCCCGTAGCTTCAGTTTTGTAAGTTGAAAAAGAATCAAGCATTGTTTAGTTGTAAGCTGTTTTATATATACTGTATGTATATATATATATATATATATATATATATAAATATATATATATATATATATATATATATATTTAGTTGTAATATTTTTTATATATATATATATATATTTATGTATGTATAGATATATATGTATGTTTGTGTCTAATAATCCTTTACTTGATTTTAAAAAGTACACTGCTATAAATTTGTTAGCAATATATTGCTTTTGGTAGATTAAAACTTAGAAAAGTACTTCTTTCATATGTTTTCGTCTTAATTAATTATTCTTCTTCTTCTTTTCGTTCCTACAGGAAAAAGAGGACTCAAAACTTTGATGCCCGGCCTGTGTCATAGTCTAATAGTTAGAATTCTTCCATTATTTATTATGAAATAGGCTATTGATACAGGTGTAAATGAAAGTAAGTGAATTTTGTGATTAAATGGAAGATTTGCCAAAAGGTGCTGGGCTAGAAAGATAAAATAAAAGTGAAGGCTGTGGCATTGCTCGAGTGCTCTGTATCTGATGATAACGTGAAGTCGTTGCAGGCAAGATAAATATTGAATGTGAAGATAAAGAATTACGCGTACGGAAAGTTTCCACGTCTATCTCTGCAGCAGTGGATGGAGGCTTTTGGTGCTCTGCCAACCAAGATGAAGAGGGAATGGGCGTCCCGACAACTATCAAGAGTCACTTGCGTTTCCTTGGAAGGGAAGTTCTCCAGCAGGACTTGGGGACTTCGCCGTGATGGGAAAAGAAAAGACATGAAAGAAGGAAGATATCTTTGTCGGTCAGGGATTTGCAGGAAAAGTGACCACCTCTAGATAATTATAGATGCAGGTCATCCTAGAGGGAGACAAAAGGGCGCTGAAGCAGATTTTTTTTTTTTCCAAACACCCATGACGGAGACGCAAGAGAGTACAGAGAACGAAGTGTGGCGTTGTTACTGATGTCGAGGTCCCCTTCGAGTGACCTCCTCCCGAGACGAGTCTACGAGCCTGGCACCCTGACCTAATGTATGCGAGAGAGCTTTTGCTGCATCAAGTACATTTTTAGCATTTAATAAATCATATGCATTTACCAATACTATAAAAAAGCAAGGTTATATTCAATTTTATCAAGTCGGGACATTTGTCCCCGAGGTGACATCCAAGGTTAGGAGGACTCAGAGGTTTACGAGATGGGATTTTAGGAGGCTTGGTAGAGGGAGACAGGCAATGCAGAGTTCCCCTACCAGTTTTGTTATTTATTTTTATTATGATTCTTGTTCCGCTTCCTCTCGCTAGATGGAAGCTCGAGACGGTTACAAGCACAACACAAAGTCTGGATGATGTAGAACTTTTGTAATAATCTTGATGATGTAGATATAAGACAATTTAGATACATTTTTTTTCTTTTTTGGGGGAGATTTACGTGCTATAATATGGTGTTTAGTGACTGGAGGAGAGACTACGTAAAGAACATTTATTTTCCTCGTCTAAATAAAAAAGTTCCAATGACTCTACTTCAAAATGATAAGACAGCGACATCCGTAAGTCGCCACGCTGAAAGGCATCATTAAATTCCTTTATCCGCAAGGAGATCTTTCCGGAGAACTGTAGTCTACTGCCTTACCAAGATTTGATTGCCCCATGAAAAGTCTAGAGTCCTGATATTTGTGGTGTGCATAGTCAGACTGATGCTGATGTTTCCCCGGTGTTTCAGATGTTACCATACTTCATGTGGAACATCCGATGCTAGGTTCTTTATGAAGTCATTTATGAAATTAGAATCACTTTTTAGTGTTCAGGAATTCCTTGTTTTTCCAACTAAAAAAAAAAAGCTTGCTGTTCAACACAATTGTTTCTCGTTGAACATGAGTTGGACTTTTCAGAGACGTTCGTTATTTTTCACATAATACTCACAAATCCTTTGCATAATGTTCCGTTTTTTTTCCTTCGCTGCCAAGATGTCAAAGTGCTATAGATATGCATATACATATTATATATAATATATATTTTCTTCTTTCAGTTCTTGTCATGTAGGTGTCCGAAACCAACTGATATCTTCCGATGCTTTATGAAATCAGTGCCATACCTATGCTGAGACTTCCCAAACTTCCTTTGAGGTATAGACATTTTTTACTGTCACATATATGTATATATTAATATAAAAGAATACATATGTATAACACTTATGCGTGTAAGAGAATCTTCCACATTCTCGAAACTTGAAGGAAGAGGGAAATGTTGTCAGTGCTGAAATAATTTAGGTCTGTATTTTTACCAAACCTTTAGTGTCAGATAGAGTTATCAAAGCGATATTGTTTTCGTTATTATCACTGTATTGTAGAAAAAATACATCCGCCATTTTATTGTGATCTTCCATTCATTATTCTCTCATGAAGGCTGTTAATGACTCGTTTGTTTTCTCTCTTTCGTTCATCTGAAATGTCACGTATTGGTCACTCCAAGAGTAAGTTGCTCTCGTTTGGTCTGGTTACCGGAACCTGACTAATTAACCGTTGAAGGTCAGGAGGTGTCGCACCTTGCAAGGCGGTTAGGGGAAAGTGGGTAATTAACCGGTAAAGGTCGGCAGGTGTTGCACCTTGCAAGGTCATTAGTGCCAATATTAATGCAGGAAGGGAAAGCTAGACCTAGGCTAAGGTTCTCTGATCTGCTAGTTATTCCTAGAGCTATGGCAAGGACTAAAGAGCTGGCTAAAAATGATTTCTCATTCAAAATCACTAGAAACAAAACCTTGCCATTTACTGTGAACTCACAATGATACTTTGTATTGTAAACAGGGATCATATTGCAAATGAACAATTCGGTCAGGCGTTGGAAACAGAAATTAATTCAAAATAAGATTTAAGAAATTCTAAAGTCTAACATATTTATGGGCACGTGTACACTTATTGAGCTTAGTTAATTCATGAGTGAATTCCTTTGTGCACAGGAATACTCGACTTACTTATGTTCCAATGGGCAGTATCCAGTTCCCTTGACAATGATAATTTCTTTGATATTGATTAATGTTAGTGAATCATTTATTTTCTGAAGGACAGTGAGTTTGTTAATGAAAACTGAGGATATCTTTGTTATAAGAAACTAAACTGATAAATCAAATGGAATGGAAAAGATGAACAAAATTTGAAAGTATTTCTTCAAGTACAAAATTGAATTGTCTCAATATCTCTTTGAATATTTCATTTTAATTTAATTTTTATTTTAGAAAAGTTACTATACACGTCTCTTCACTGTCAATGGTTCTATTGCAAGTAAATCTCACCTAACGATTTAGCTTAATGAAACCATTTTGTTCATGCAATGAGCCCTCTCACTGTGTCCTTAAAATACAAAAATGTGAAAAAAGCATTACATTATTGGTTGATATTATCAATGAGAGAATATTTGAGCCATGGTAACAGTAATGTATGTATGCTACATATAAAACTTTCTCTTTCTCTTACGCTCACACACATTCACACATACACACGTTAATTACAAATAATCACACGCTAATTATAAATAATCTTTTGGTGGCCTGTCAGTCACTTCATTAAGTATTTATTTGTAGATATACTGTAATATAATGATTATCCCCTTTTGAAATTGTCTGCAATTGAACGGCCCTAATTGTAGAGCAAAGCAAAATGTACATTCAGTAATAACAAATCGGAAGGCTGAAGGTTTTGGGGTAGCAGAAAGGGTATTTAGGCGTGATGATTCAGGATGTATACGGAATGCCCTCTCTGAAAGTAAACAGATAAGACTGACAGGGAATCTTCAATACTTTCATTCATCTTTACACAGTATTCTATTACATTTCTCCTGATAAGGGTATTTGCAAATAATATTCTCTCGTGACCAGATTATCGTAATGCTAAGAGAAAGCAGTTTCCTTTTTCGGTGGTCTCTGTCGGGACCTAAATGAGCTCGTGCAGCGAGTGTAAGTTGTCACCTTGTCGCTGCTAACTTGTGAGTGATCAATATGCTGAGGTTTTGAACATTCCTTTCTGGCTAGAAAGGAGTAAGGAAGAGATGTCCAGGGCTTTTTAAGACCATTCAATTGAACGGCTTTTGTTTTGTGCGAGTGACGTACAGTTATCAGTTTTAACAGAAGAGGTACCCTTGTATATGGAATATTTTCTCAAATTATTGTTACGTAGTTGTTCCTTGTAATGGTAGAGTTCAGTACTCAGAGTAAGGGGCAAATGTGGTGTGCTGCTTGGAATGTATACTAATGATGGTTCAGAGGTGATTGTAAATTCATCTAAAATGTTATTAAGATTCTCATTTGCATGATAATTTTATGGAGCGTCATACTGATTCATTTTCGGGATTCTGATGTTCATCTGTAACGATGTTAATGGCGATGATGAGGACGAGCGAGTATTGAGATGAAGTTTAGCCCTGGGATACCTTCCACCTAGCCTCTCTCTTTCTCTCCTTCTTCATCTATCTAACAATCTATCCCTCTATCTATCTATCTATCTATCTATCTGTCTATCTACATGTCCGTCAGTTTGTCTCTCAGCAATCTCTAACTCAAAACCTCTTTCCCCATATGCACCCCCTCTTAACCTCTCAGTCTCCAAGATGTGTTTCACAAGTAGCCTTTGAGATCTCACGATTACCCGTACCTTCTTTCTAAGACAGAGTAATATCATTTGATGTGTCAGAACTGTTGCAGTGGGATCGCCCTCTGCGAAATTATTTTTTTGGTGATCCAGCTGTATTTATGTATGAAAGTGTTAGCATAATATATCAATGATAATAATATTAAATAATGTTAATAACAATAATAATCAGGTGGAATTAAGAAAAAAAGTTTATATTTTCATGTAGTTTGAGATGTTCATGTACTGGGTTCCAAATATCAGTGTGCTGTATACGTGCTGGATGAGGGAACTGGTCTCGAGTCTTCGCCGTTCACTTGGGCTTTGCCTTCTGTCTACCAAATGATACACTTTCCTTTTTCTTGCCGTATTGAGAAGAGGGGGAGGGGGCGTTCTTTCTCTCTCTCTCTCTTTCTCGCTCTCCTTCGTACACCTCCGTGTACAAGCGATGATAAAGAAAAATAAACGAAGAAAAGGGTTACAGGTAGAGTTTAGAAACACAATGGCCAAGTCGACGGCAAAAACTCGCAGATCGCTTCCTTTCCGAAATCCAAGCCCTAACACTCTTCAAAATGGGCAAATGGCTGTTCGAAAAACGGGGCGCTGCAATGAATTCATGGCGGATTGCTCTCACCCGCGATCTCGTGGATCCTAAACCCTATCTTTCGAGAATCCATGGACGTTTTGAACTTTCAGTGGTTCGTTTTTCCCTCAGCCATTTCTCACGTCATCAAGTCCCCTTGGAGTATGTCACCATCCCCTTTGCCCCAGGTGTAAGTGCCACGAGGGGAGGGAAGCCAGTCTTATTTAAAGGGGACTGCACCCTTCTGGGGAGGGAATCTTTTTGGGAGGGGAGATGTGTACGTGTTATGTATTAAAGGAGAAGTACAGCTCAGAGGTTTCATTCCAACCTGTCGGTGTTGCCACCATAGTGATTCATTCATGACCCCATCATCCTTGCCTTTAAGGCGCCACAGTAACGGATTTGGTGACAGTTTTACACCTGTTAAAACGAAGTGTCCAACGCTAAGCTCAATCATGGTTCAAATAAAGAATCCTTGTCTACATAAAGAAAAGAAAAATTTGCTTCAGGATGAAAAATCTCTTTTAAAACGACTTAACCTTTCAGGTCAACACCGCCTTATTACATTTCCTGGGATGAAAGAACCTAATGGGTTTATTATGTTCCGTGTGGTTTATTACCAAGATATGTTAAATAACCACCTATTTGCCACCACTGTCATTTTGTTACTAACACTGAAAAGAAAAGAAAAACAAAGATATATGCAAGAATCGTCGTGCATCAAATGCCATCTAGATGAACTGTGCTTCGCTTCATTAGAGCAGTAAGGAATGAACTGAACCTTGTCGAGGATTTTACTCAGTGGTATAAAAAAAAAATAGTCACCCTTCAAATTGTTAATCAAACCCATCGTCATTTCAATTCGCTGGTCGAGAGACCAACAATTCAGCAAACGTGTTAGGGCTTCTGATTGCTGGTAAGTTCCCTGGAGAGTCAAAGAACAACAGGCCCTTTGTCTTTTAAAGGAAATACTACGAGACTGCAAGTGCTGCGCAGACACGGAGATGCTCAGTACAACTCGAGTGTGGAGAACAATGCCCACTGATAGTGTTTGACAGACTACAAAGATTGTGTAAAGGATAAAACTACGCAGTTGTGGTCAAAGACAAGGTCGTTTTCGTTTATTATAATGTTTGTATGTAACCTCTGTGCATCTTGAGGAGGGTCATATTGACAGACTCGGTTCAGGTTCAAGTGTACAAAATAAATTAGTTGATTATTAGTATCCCCTTTATGGTTTCCAAACGCTTGACGCATCCTTCACTTAATTCACTTTTCTTTATTTCAGCCCTGATATTGCAGATCAAATAATCTGCTGCAGATTCCTAGATAAATGAAAAATATATGCTGCTTCTTAAAGCTACCATATTTAGCTTGACTGCCGACAATATGAACATACCAAAAAAAAAATTTCCTGAGGCCATGTTTGCTTCCCTCGAGTACGTCTAGAAACGAGAGGTAATTGTAAGTGTCTGACGATGCTCAGATTAGTATTCAAGGTATATAAGCTGGAAAGAAAAGGAACTATATGTGGAGGAAGGTTTCAATAGAGTTTCTGATGTTCATTAATTTTATTTTCATTTAACTCAGTATGTGATCTTTACCTTCCATGAAATTCAAACGCCTAGGATAAGATGGAGCGAGGTTTCTTTTTCTTTCCTTTTTGAATTTAGAAATTACTTTGACTTGTCTTCCATTCAGGGGTCTAAAAAATTTCTCTGAAGCACACTGTATATTCCAAAGAAAATTTGTTTTCAACCAATTAAACGAATTTAGTATAGGTTGGAGATAGGCGTCACACACACACACAGAAAATACTTTGTGTCAGTCATTTCATATAAGAAATATGAACTATGAAAACACCAGTGGTAAAATATTACCTAAAAACAGAAAAATTTTGTTTTAAACGAAGTGTTCATTATATAACGCACCAAGTGATCACTAAGCAAAGAAATGCCAGCCCATCGTCAGTTACCAAAATTAAAAAAAAAAAAGGTAGAATTATGAATCTGATTATGAAAAAGTCTGAATGTGATGAAACAACTATAGGCTTTGCAGGCTTATGTAGGAACAACGAGTATCGTGGTAGATTATCCAGCAAAAGAAAAATCTAATGATCATTTACTTACGTTTGTTGTTTTTGCAACACTTCTCGTTCTATATAGAGTAAAATCAGTTTTTGGAAATCACTACATATAACAGTAACCTTGAAACGTCACTAGAGTGCTTACCAAGTTCCTTACCATTGATTCCACCTCTCAAAGTAGCAAGTTCTAGTATTAACTAACCAAAGGATCAGTTCATGTTTTGGTTTGGAAGGGGTACGTTGTGTGGCGTTTTCCCTGTGCTGTCAAGCACGTGATGTAGTTTGCCCTATATCTTCTCATAAGAAGCCAAATTATAAACATATGCGTTTCTTGTAATCCAGGAATGTTTTGTGTTATTGTATACTGAGAAAAAAAAATACTGACAAAGCACCGAAGGACTACTGAGTCTACCAAGATGGGTACTTGTAACGTGCATTTAGTTGTTGTTTGAGTTGTTTGGCTCTTAAATGTTGTAATTTGTGCGTGCTTCTTGTGATTCAGAAATATTTTGCGTTATTAAATAAGAAGAAATGCAGGCAGATTGATACACAAGTAAGTATACTGTAGTTTAAAGAGTTAGCTTAGTTTGTACGATGTTGGCAGCTCAGAAATCCGTACGGATGAACTGCTAAGTGCATGTAGCCTAGCCTATGATCTAGGTAGGCCTAACCAATCTAGGTGTAGCCTACTTGACTTTATTGTAAACGTATCGTATTTTACTTGCTTTATGTTTTATTTTTCTTAGTGAGAACTGGAATATATGAATTCGTGTTTTCACTTGAAAAGAGATTGTTTGCCATTTAACGCCCTCAGTACTACTGAACATATATTGAGTATTTATTGTCATGGCCGTACGATTTTAATTAATGCCATTAATTATAAGTCAGAAGTATAAGGTGTAGCCATATCTAAACTACTATAACAAAGACTGGCCAGTCATACCGGAACTAACCAAACCTCTCGAAGCCAGATTTGACCTGAACTAACCTAACCTCAATAAGCTAGATTTGACTTATTATGCAGTTTACACT
This sequence comes from Macrobrachium rosenbergii, assembly GCF_040412425.1. Classification (NCBI taxonomy): domain Eukaryota; kingdom Metazoa; phylum Arthropoda; class Malacostraca; order Decapoda; family Palaemonidae; genus Macrobrachium; species Macrobrachium rosenbergii. The sequence continues at coordinate 26,644,737 of NC_089768.1, read as the reverse complement.
CCGAAATAACAGCCTGCGCGGTCTGAAGTGATCCAGCCGAACATAGGGTATTGTGTCAAAGTAAAGTATTTTGTTACCATGATCGTAATTATGATTTTCCTAACATTAAACTTTTCCCTTAACAAGGATTGACTCGTGCATGCAAAAACAGACAGTTTTCACAGAATCGTTTATACTTGAACACTCAGCCGTGAATGACTTCTGTGCTTTTCATACCTGCCTGTCCAAGCATATATTCGTGTTTTATTTCTTTTCAAGAATTCTTTTAAAGAGTTTTTGCTTTAGACTAAGTATAGTACTGATGGTGACTACTGTCTAGGCTTTATATCACTTAAATAATGACGTTTAGGACTGATAAAAATCCGTCTACTGAATGTTTATTTGGCCATTCGAGGGCAAAATCTCCACAGAATAAACAGAAGTTCGCACAGATCTCAGTCAAAGGGAAAAAACTAATGTTTTATATGAAACCGTATGGGAAACTAGTCCTTGGCCATGATTCAGATACTGTGACATACCCCAGCGTTAGAAAACACTGGCCACACAGTCACCACTTACATACAATCCGTGATAATAAAATCCGTGTAGATCTTGTTTGTCCTCCTCCGGGTGACAGTACGGGAGACATGACACAGCCACCCTCCCCCTGCAAACTGGTTTGTCTGCCTTGGTAGGGGAATGGGAGGGTAGGGGAGAGATCCACCCGCCTCCTTCAAACCTGCTTGCCCTCTCCGGGTGGGGCCGGGGTAGGTAGGGGATTGGAAAGGTAGGGGAGACAGCACCTCCAGGTTCCAGCGCGCGCCAACAGGCTCGTTGAAATAATAATAGAACACCTTAGAGGACCCAAGTACTACAAATCACAGAACAGATACACCAGTCAGTTTTGCAAAACCTAATTGAAAGTTATCATAACTCAAGTGAATATCCTTTATATACATATACACGTATATGCAGAGTCTCTTATTAAAGCCTGTTTTATTCGCCTCATGATGACAACCGTGCTTGCGCAAATTGTAGATGTTCAGTGATTGACTGCACTAACTTGTCTTTGTTGCCAGTGCTTTCTTGTCTGCCACAACATATAGACGAGCACACAGACATCAGGGGTAATGATTTCATGACTCTGTATATCCTAAATGATTTACCAGGGAAAAATAGTCAGTATTGACGCTTACGGAAATAAATGAACTTCTCGTTGTTTATTGTATTTCTTTCCTTCTGTTTGTTTTCTTTCAAGGAAGACACACAAACTTTCTGAACCATGTACAGTATATTTATTTTCAGTTTAAAGTGCAATTAGAGATACAACGGAAATGTAAAATATAGGCTTAAACATAGTGGAACAACCACCAATTCCACAAAACTAATTGAGAAACTGAAATGAAAAAACAAAGAAAACCGTAACCTTTACCAGGCAAATTTCCTACACAACAATTATTATAAGATTAACTAGAAACTGTTTGTCCTGAAAACATTTTTATCATAGCCTATATATCAAGACTTGAAAATTTAAATACTATGGTGTCGACTTGCTTTAAAACAAAGTTCTCATAACATGAATAAGAATATATGCCTGCATACATATGTGTTGTGTACCAACAGATAACTAAAATTAACATTCCTGGCCACTGAAGTACAGCCTTTAAGCTTTGCACATGTTTGTTGACTGCATGTTGTTTTGAGCAAGCAGCGTTGCCGAAAACTGTCTTGCAGCTTAAGAATATTGTACTTGTGATTAATATTAATTTTCTGAAATAGCTTTAATATGGAAAATGCGACATTTTAACGGCTCACTGTCTTACATATATTTTTCTATATTTGAAAAAATCTGTTTGTCGATACGGTATTCGAACACTGCATAAACAGTTTTAAGGATTTCTTTTCTTCACAGACTAATATCATAATTGTAAGGAAATGATACTGATTTTCGAAACATTTTTTCACCGCACTAGTATAGCCTATTTCAACTTAATCAAGTACTGCGCTGTGTTATTGGGTTTATCTGTGAAAGAATAACTCTGACATTATTGAGGTTACCAGGTTTCTGGTTCCTAAGCGCTCAAATACCGTTGCGGGAGCACACGCTATTCGTGTTAATGCCCATGAAGAGCTATTTAACTCGAAATTGTTTTTCTTGATAGCTTTTTTCCTTCGTACTGTTATTACATTATTTTAACTGACACTAAATGTCCTTGTTATTTACAACTTTAAACATCTGTAGCTTTACCTTATTTAATAGTACAATTACGCTGTTATATATTGCACATCACTTTATGAAATACATCGCCCGGATCGTTTTTCTTTTTTATTTTCCATATAATATATACTTAATATAATCTGCATCACTCTTCTCCCTACATATGTCTCATCCCTTCTCATCACATGGCCATACCACTGTAATCTTCCTTCCTGGGCCTTCTTTGATAGTTCTACGACTTTATTGGTTCCTCGTATTCTTTCATATCTGACCCTGTCCATTTTTGTTACTCCACACATCCACCTGGGCATTTTCATCTCTACCGCACCCAATTTCTTCTCTTGTACTGTCTTTACCGGCCATGTTTCTGGTCCATACATCAAAGCTGGTCTCACTACTGTTATACACTTTTCCTTTAACCTTTATGTTGATTCTGCAGTCTCACAAGACACCTAACATCTTTCTTCAGTTTTTCCATCCAGCCTGCGGTCTGTGTGTTATTTCTACATCCAAATTAAAATCATCAGCCACTGTTGAACCAAGATACCTAAATTTTTCTACTCGGTTCAACCTTGTCTCTTCCATACTAATCTCGGAGTCTTGATCTTCATTAAAACTTAGGCATTCAGTCGTCTTCCTACTGATCTTTAATCCTCTGTCTTCCAGTACCTTCCATTGCTCTAGTTTTGACTTCACTACTCCTCTGTTGGTGCTGCATAACACGATATCATCAACAAACAACATTCGCCAAGGGGATTGATCTCTTATTCCTTGAGATAGCACATCCATTATCAGGTCAAAAAGATATGGACTTAAAGCAGATCCCTGATGTAAACCAACTCTTACTGGTATCTATTCAGTTAACCCAACACTGCTTCTAACCTGCGGTTTTGCTCCTTCATACATATCTTGGACCAACCTCACATACTTCTCCGGTGTTCCCTTTACTCGCATACACCTCCACACCTCTTGGCGTGGGACTCTATCACATGCCTTTTCCAGATCTATGAATACTATGTGCAGTCCTTTCTGCTTTTCCCGGTGTTTTTCCATCATCTGTGGGAGGGTGTTAGGAACAATCGTTTGCCGATTGTTCCCTTGGTGGATTGTTGCCTCCTTTTGTTTTCTTGTTTTTCTTGTTGGCGAGTTGACGTGTGGTGGATGGTGTCAGACTTCGCCAGTCAGGTTCAGGACAGCAGTGGGTCACGGCAGCAGAGCAGCGGAGAGTATTCTTTTGGACGCGATGGTTGTTGTATCGACTCTGTCGTGGGAGTCCAGTCTTGTGGAACTGTGTCTGAGGACGTGATGGTTGCTGTATCAGCTCTGTTTAGTTGTCCTGCACTGTTGGTTTTACGGCTCTTGATTTATTCCTTTATGCTGCTTGTTTTTTTTATTTATTTTATTTATTTTATTTATTGTTGCTAATGTTATTGATGATATTATGCTGCCTGTGGATTATTATGATTCTTTTGAACTGTTGCCACCTGTGTATTTTTATGATTCTTTTGAGTTGTTTAATTATGAATTTTGTTGTTGTCTCACGTGTTTATTGATTTGGTCATTTTAAGTTTATTTCTCTCCTGGACCTGACTCGCTTGTAATTTTTGTAAATAAATTAATACTAAGGTAACTTTTTGTATTTGTTCTGCTCCTCCCTCCTTTATTTGTCACCTCTCGTCAGTCATTACAGCCCCATAGCTTGTTTCGTTTAGAACCTGTCGATCTCGAGAGGCGAGATCGTAATATTGGCGACCTTGCCAGGATTGGTTCTGTTTTGGCTGGTGGGGGTGTGGCAGCATCGGGGGAGAGTATTTTGTTTGTAAAAAAGAAATTATGGTAAATTTTTTTTTTCTGTTAGGTGGGGAGGTGTTAGGAACAATCGTTTGCCGATTGTTCCCTTGGTGGATTGTTGCCTCCTTTTGTTTTCTTGTTTTTCTTGTTGGCGAGTTGACGTGTGGTGGATGGTGTCAGACTTCGCCAGTCAGGTCCAGGACAGCAGTGGGTCACGGCAGCAGAGCAGCGGAGAGCATTCTTTTGGATGCGATGGTTGTCATATCGACTCTGTCGTGGGAGTCCAGTCTTGTGGAACTGTGTCTGAGGACGTGATGGTTGCTGTATCAGCTCTGTTTAGTTGTCCTGCAGTGTTGGTTTTACGGCTCTTGATTTATTCCTTTATGCTGCTTGTTTTTTTATTTATTTTATTTATTTTATTTATCGTTGCTAATGTTATTGATGATATTATGCTGCCTGTGGATTATTATGATTCTTTTGAACTGTTGCCACCTGTGTATTATTATGATTCTTTTGAGTTGTTTAATTATGAATTTTGTTGTTGTCTCACGTGTTTATTGATTTGGTCATTTTAAGTTTATTTCTCTCCTGGACCTGACTCGCTTGTAATTTTTGTAAATAAATTAATATTAAGGTAACTTTTTGTGTTTGTTCTGCTCCTCCCTCCTTTATTTGTCACCTCTCGTCAGTCATTACAGCCCCATAGCTTGTTTCGTTTAGAACCTGTCGATCTCGAGAGGCGAGATCGTAATAGAGGGCAAACACTGGATCCTTCGTTCCTCTTCCTGGCATGAAACCAAACTGTTCTTCACATACACATGTTTCTTCTCTAATTCTTTGATCCAGGATTCTTTCCCAGATTTTCCTGGTGTGAGACATTAGCTTTACTCCTCCGTAGTTTGCACAATCCTGGATGTCACCCTTCTCTTTATAGATAGGCGCAATAAAGCTTCCTCTCCATTCTTTTGATCTCTTTTCCTGACTGTATATTTTCTTTGCTGAGTCCCACAGCATGTATATTCCTTCTTCTCCCAGGCTCTTCCACACCTCTGCAGGAATTCCATCTGGTCCTATTGCTTTACCATTTCTCATCTTCTTCAGTGCCACCTTTATTTCCTTCTTGCTAATAGTATGTGTCATACCAGGGTTCTGGAATCCATCTTCCAAGAATTTTCTAAGACTTTCTTCAGTTAACAGGTGTTCATAATCTTCTTTCCACCTCTTCTTTATCTTATCCTTGTTTCATAAAACCACCCCATTCCCATCCTTAACCTGTTTTATATGGGAGTAGTCTGGTGTTCTTGTCCCTCGACTTTGCAGTTCTGTGAATTTTTCTCTCCCCCTCGGGTGTTTCCAGCTCTTCGTACAAATCATCTGATGTTCTTGCCTTTTCCTGTGCAACTGCCTTCTTTAGCCTACTTGTTTCTTATGTCTTGGGTACCTCTCCTTATCCTCTTCCTGTCCATACTTTTCCCAGATCTTTTTTGCATCTTCTTTGGCTTTCACCACCTCTTTCACTTCATCATTCCACCACCAGGTTTCCTTATAGTCAGGAGGTTTCTTTCCAGATGTCATTACCAACACCTCTCCACCCACTCTCTTTATCACCATGCTGTTGTGATTCCACCATTCTTGCGCTCCCTCTAGCAATCTAACTTCCCTCAATACTCTCTCCTTAAAGTCCTGCCTCGCTTCCTCCTGTGTCAGCTTCCACCACTTGACTGTTGATGGGACACGTGCAGGCCTACCCTTTTACTGTGTTCCTTATTTTTAAGTCCATTACCACCACCTTGTAATGTGCTGCCACACACTCTTCATTTAAAATTTTACAATTTCTCACCTCTCAGATGTGATCCCCTGCACATGAGGAAGTCAATTTGACTTTCTCTTCCTCCACTCTTGTATGTGGTGTATTGATTTGCTTTTTTCAAACCAGGTTTTGACAATAGCCAAATCAAATGACACTGCACAACCCACAACTCTCTCTCCCTCGTCATTTCTCTCTCCAACTCCCCAGCCACTATGCACGCTCTCAATACCCTCTCTGGTCCTTCCTACATATCCATTCATGTCACCACCAATAATTAATCTCTCTTCTGCTGGTATTTCACTCAACTGTCGGTCCATTTCCTCACAAAATGCCACTTTCTCAACTTCATCACATCCTGCTTGAGGGGCATAAGCACTCACGATGTTGACTATTTTTCCATCTAGGCACACGCTTATTATGCTATCTTTAAGCATTTTTTATAGAATTATTCCCACTCCATTTCTACCTTCCTTATTTGTTCCACTATATAGCAATTTATATCCACATCCCAGCTCTCTCGCTTTATGTCCCCTCCATCTAGTCTCCTGCATACACACAAAATGCTTATCCTTCTCTCCAACAGATCCGTTATCGTCTGTATAAAGGGCTGTTTTATGCAAATAATACGTGAGTGGAGTTTGGCATATATGAAGTTATCATATTATCATCTGTTTAAAGATCATTCTGTTAAAAACAAAACGTCATTTTAATTTAGTAAATAAGATATAAATATAAAAAAATCATATAATTTATAACTTCCTTAAATTAAATACATTTCGCTTTACCGAAGGGTGGTGAAATGCATTGAAGTGTGCGGTTCGGTTGGAACTCCGAGTTTTGAGGAGACTGGTGTTGATGCACGATAACTTATAAATCTTTCATATGCCAATTTTCTTTTTTAATATCATGAAAAAAACGTCGAATTGACATCGAATATTATGTTACGTATAAACTCTTCTTATTCACTACCACTATCATCTACTGTAATAGGCTAATTATTCTGGATGCAAATTATTTATGGAAATACATTGTTTTTGTTTTCCTGTTTTGCCTGACCATGAAGAGTATAGACATTTTTCTCTCAAGGCACGAATAATTTAGTCCTCAAGCATACAGGCTCAGAATTAGGCCAAGTGGGCATTATAACGCCAGTTAGCACTGTAATGGTCAATCATATATTTGCGTAACATCTGTAAAAGAATACATTATTGATTATAAAAATCTAATAGCACACTAATCCTTATTAACAAAAATAATGCTTGTAGTAGTATACCCAGATATACACAAGTCAGACAAGGATCAATAGGCCTAGCCAAACATTTATAGGCTGATATACAGCATCTTTCTAAATTTTGAATATGATAAACAAAATGTAATAAATATTTTTGTCTTTTAACGCTGTATGCGCAAAACATTTAGGCCCACAAATTTTGTGTGCTAAAAGAGAACCCTCTTCAGACTTAAAATAATGGTGTAGGTCGAGTCACAAGAAAAAGTGTAATATCACAGTTCTTAAAAAGAATAAGAAATAAAAGAATGATAGTTCTAATTTCCTTTAAATGTCATGTTTAGTTAAGCTACCAGGATATTAATTGCCAGCATGATATCCATTAGCAAGTGCTTCATTCGTTGGTTTAAGATTAGGCCAGCCTTGTGCTAGCTCCGGGGGCGCATTTTCTCAATATGTAACCGAGTATTGCACCTCTATATCTGTGAAAAAAGCGGGACGCCATATCTTAAAACCTAGCCATAGAATTTTCTTGAAAATAATCTCATTACTTTTCCCACACCCAACATAACCTTTCATGGCTGGTGCTAATAACAATTACCAATGCACAGTACCCGGGCATTTGATATCTAACCCCTTCTCCCACGACGCTCCTGATTGGTCACCGAGACAGCATCTACGCTGCGACCTCTCCTCATGAAATATGTCTTTCAAAAGTTATAACTTTCATTACACCTCAGTTTTACCCAAAGAAAAGTAGTGTTTCTCAATTTCATCACTAAACATCGTCAAGCCATTGATTTAAGGATTATAATGATATATATAATTATGTACTTCAGTAAACTTAAATAATTATGTACTTCAGTAAACTTAATGCTAAAATATGTATAGTGAAATAAACATGAAATTTTTAATATAAAATATATTCTTTCATTCCTTACATGGCATCGCAGTGCATGTATCATTGATCGTCTTGTGTTTCATACAATATCGTAGCATAAATGTCATGGGTGACAATACTACCACAAAATTATAGGTAGGGCTATCAATATAAAAATGACAAGCAAAAGATTAAAAATATTAAAGTGAGCGGGGATGCACGCAGACAGTACCCTCATGTTTATTTCACATTTTCACTATACATATTTTAGCATTAAGTTTACTGAAGTACATAATATAATGCTTAAATCATTGGCTTGACGATGTTTAGTGATGACACTGAGAAGCACTACTTTTCTTCGGGTAAAACTGAGGTATAATGAAAGTTATAACTTCTGAAAAAGACATATTTCGTGAGGAGAGGTCGCAGCGTTAGTGCTTACTCGTTGACGGCTGGAACAGACTGACCAGTTTCCAGCCCTGTGACTGGCTGATCAATGGCCAATCAAGAGCGTCGAAGGAGGCGGGGTTAGATATCAGATGTGTGGGTGGTGTGAATAATAAACTATAGCGTACATCTCGGGAATATACCTCCGAGGGAAAACCCTCATTGCCTCAGCCAAGCAACTGAGATGATAAGATCAGGCAATCAGCTGCATAATTTCAACAGGGCAAACAGTTGCCAGATACCACTTGCTGAATACTGCCAAATGCCGTATGTCTGAAACATCAAGGCAACTGATGCAATAATTTGTAACGTGGTCGTACACGGTTTCAAAGTACCATTTCGATCGAATAATTAGTTTGAAAGATACTTGAGAAAAACGATGACTCACCGTCCCTGATATGGATAGTAGGTAGTAGACAAGTTTCACTGGACTGGCTGGTACATAACGGTGTCAGCCAGTGGTCTCGCGTGAGCCCATCCTATCTGTGCTTGCTCGGCCTATCGTTTAATCATTTCACTTGGTGGCTGCCGGATCGTCTACACCAAAGGGGAGAAGTGAAAGATGGAGTCAGAAACGGAACGAGTTTCAAAACTGGTATGACTAAGTTACGTTTTGAATATGTTCAGGGTTCTCACTTAAATTTAAATTATTTACGGATTTATTTTTATGTTTGATAACTTGATAGTAATATGATCTCTGATAAATAGCAAAAGCATTACTGGCATTTATTGTCTATAATATGTCTCGAAAGCACTTGTGCCTTTCGCTAAGTCTTAACTGAAGCTTGAGGTTGTCTATCAACATTCTTATATGGCTACTGTTTCATAGTTGCGTTCATGACTTTCAGTGACTTAATGTTTAAGCTAGTCAGAGTTAGGTCCATTTTTTTTTTTTTTTTTTTTTTTTTTTTTGATTTGAGTATGAAGTCTTTTGCTTTCCCCTAATTTAGTCATTTTCCCGTTGCCGTTCAGGGGTGGCGGTAATTTTTTTTTATTTATTTTTTTATCCGTAACTTCCAATGAGGACAAGGTCAGGTGCCTCGTTGTGCTGTAATTTAGGTGACTCACGAAATGAACACTTGTTTTTATTCTTCATATCCTCCTATCACTCTTTGTATGTATGCAAGTATGTATATGGAATACTTATATAGATAATTTACAGGTCATCGAAGTCTATAAGTTTAGAAGGTGTAAAAGCATTCACATTACTAAAGTGTTCACATCATTTTGATACTTTTCAACATTTTCTTTGGTGTGTCAGAGTTATGCCATTAGATTACCTAACACTGGCATTGTGAAAAAAGAAAACGTGCTACATCACAAAAAAATAAAAAAAAATGTGAGGATATCCATTTGTAGGGGGTTTTCAGTATAGAGTGCCAATATTATCGCCATGTTATACATTATTCCTTGGTTTTGCAATAAAAAATCATTACTTTGTCCCTCTTATCAATCAGAAATCTTGCAGAATATCCTGATTGGATTTCTTGAAGTGTTTTCGACCTCGTTTTCTGCACGTAATATTGGGTTTCCTTTTAACGCATTTTTACCTGAAATGTAAAATAAAAGCATTAGATTCTCACCTGATAGAACATTCTCTCTATTTCTCTCATGGCAGTGATTTTGTATTACAGTGGAGAAAATCTCTCTCTCTCTCTCTCTCTCTCTCTCTCTCTCTCTCTCTCTCTCTCTTTCTAATGAATTAATCTTTCAAATGCCGCTGTCTGTTATCATTTAGTGTTTCTGCTTTATAAAAGGCATTTAAACATTTGCATATTCATTATAATCCAGAAATGAACATTTATTTATCTATCTCTCGTTACTGAATGTAAACAGTACCAACCTTTAGGCTTAGGGTACGCTTGTAAAGAGTTCGAACGCCATAACTCTTAGGCCGCCCATATCGTGTTGATGGGACTTACAATCCAAGATCATCTTGCTTTTCTCTTTTACTTTGTTTTGTTTTAGTGCTTTAGGGAAAAAAATGAAGTGGCTTCCTTTTTTATCCACCATTTGCATTGCAGCTAAATACCACAGATATCTGGCATCCTTGAATACCAGATATCCTCTAAAGTGTAAAGATAGAGAAAAAAAAAAAAACTGAGAATGCAGTATAGAGATCTGATTTGATATGGTTATAAAATAGCTCAATTTTTTGCATTTTTCAGCGATGGAGACACAGAAACTGTCATGGCACTCTCTCCCTACACCAAGAAAAATAGAAGATATTGCTAAAGAAATTTTTATTAAACCACTATTCAACGGATTCTTTTAAAATTGCGAGAAATATACGAGTTTGATCATAACAATTGCGATAACAGATGGTCCTGCAAACTTAGTCAACCGCCCTCTAGAGTCGAAAATTTTATTTTAACCATTTTCTATCACGCGAAAAGACTTTGCTCTGTACTTGGCCTTAAAGCATAGTCCGTCCACTGGCAAGTGTTGTTTGTGTCGAACACCGCGATTCCGTGATCCGGTTAATACGAAGATAAACTCGACAATTTATTTATATATATATATATATATATATATATATATATATATATATATATATATATATATATATATATATATATATATATATATACTGTATATCTTTCAGATGGAAAAGACTGCACACATGAGCCCAGATGAGCGCGAAAAGTACCTGGCAAATTTCCATTATTTCCCCCCGGGATCAAGCAATGAGCTGGTGATCAAGACTTACACTGAGTGGGCGCCAACATATGTGGAGGTGAGTATTTCATTAAGTGATTAGTTAATTTATTTAATAAATGATCATTGATATTCCTGTATAATGTTTTTATTATTTTCTGTTATTTATTATATATTCCATTTTTCATTATTCTCCATTTTAACTTTGACCGTTAGCAGGGTAACTAACTTTGTTGATGTGGACAACTTCCTCACAGTTGAATGGCATTATAGGGAAAAAATAAGTCGCACATAAATCTCTCTCTCTCTCTCTCTCTCTCTCTCTCTCTCTCTCTCTCTCTCTCTCTCTCTCTCTCTCAGGAAAAATTTAACGAGAGTAAAATTTTTGCAAAACATTATTAATGAGGGAGTCATATTTGTAGATCTTCACTAGTTTTCTTGAGAGGCAAGGACCCTTCCCGCCATACCAATTAACAGAATTCTACCTTTTTAAACTGGTTTATTAATAAAATATACACGGCAGAATCAACCAGAGCCTACGTTACTACTAGCCTTGTGAAGGGGCATAGCTGTTCATGGACCGCGCGCGATGCGCAGTAGGCGTTACTTATGGTCCTTTACAGCGTCCCTTCGGTCCCTGGCTGCAACCACTTTCATTCCTATTACTGTACCGCCATTCATGCTCTCTTTCTTCCATCTTACTTTCCACCCTCTGCTAACAATTATTTGATAGCGCAACTGCGAGGTTTTCCTCCTGTTACACCTTTAAAACCTTTTTACTCGAAATTCCCCTTTCAGCACTGAATGACCTCACAGGTTCCAGCGCTTGGCCTTTGGCCTAAATTCTATATTCCTTCCTTCTGTTACTGCTACTACCAAGGTCTGGAAAACGCCAGCACCACCCAGAGCATTCTCGTCAGGCACTAATAAATCACGCTAAATTCAAGACAGAACTGATATCTTTTGGTCTTCCGTTCAACACAGACTGTGCGTTCAGGGGGTTACTCAGGCTGCCAGCTAGCTGCCGACGAGGTGCTATCTCGGGTGCCAGAAGACCAGCGTCCTAGCCTGAAAGTGTTGGATGCGGCCGCGGGCACGGGAAGTGTGGGGCTCGTACTCAGTTCCAAAGGCTTCAAGTAAGTCCAGTTTACCATTTGCAGCTAATGCTGTACGCATACAGCTCAGTATGATTACTTGTGTGCTTCCTTGTTTCTTATTTCGTTGCCAACGCTCGTTTGTTTGTGGCTTTGCAAATTCTCATCCACCACTGCTGTTATATACAATGTGATTTATTACTCTATGTACATTTTTACGGTATTCTAACACTGTCGCTTTGTTCTTATAATGTTTAACAGCCTCTATTTGGTATTTTTTCCATAATGGACTTGATTTTTGAGTGATTACACGTAACTTTTCCCATATTACAGTACCATTATTCTGTTGTTTAAAAAGTCTCCTAAGGTAAATTCACCTTTATTATTATTATTATAATTATTATTATTATTATTATTATTATTATTATTATTATTGTTGTTGTTGTTGTTGTTGTTGTACATTCTTCTGAAGCAAGCCAGAATTCCATGAACCTGCACAAGTGAACTATCTGTTAGTTTACTTGCAGCAATAAACGGTGTCAATGAACTTTTCATTTCAGGCGATATCAAACCAACCTCTTGAAAGGTGGCAAGTGGAATAACTGGGGAAACACAGAGGAAGGAAGAGAATAATTATACATTTCTAAAGATTAATTGCTTGCAAAGCTTAGCCTGTACTGCTTCACAACTTGTAGAGTATCTCGGATTGAGAAGCAATGGTAGCATTCTTAGCACACAGCCAGGCAACTGGCATTTGATCCCTGGACTGGATGATGAAAAGAACAGTAGGGCACATTTCCTTATAATTCCAGAAAGCCTCTGGTGACCGAGGCAGTGAATTATGTACTTGATTGTTATTTAGATGTTTTGGTAGGTTTGGACAGTCTTCCATCAAATTGTAGGTCGTCAGGTCATCTTATAATTTTAATTTATGAAAACGTATGAGGACCTCAGTGAGGTAAGCCTGAACATATCTCTTCCGTATCATTTTACAAAGAACCCACAATTTCTTACACTTTTTCTCTGTTGTATTTTTATCTCATCTACATAAACAACTTTTAAATAAAAGTTTAAAATATACCCTCAGTTAGAGATGAACAGATATACTGGTGCCTGATAGGTTAGGACAGTTTAAGGATTATTAGGTTGGGATCCATACGTGTCGTCATCCTGGTAGTCCGTAGCAGCAATCTCTTTCATTCATTTTACTGTACCTCCATTCATGTTCATTCTTCCATCTTACTTCCAACTTCTTCTAACAGTTGTTTCATAGTGCAACTGCGAGGTTTTCCTCCTGTTACTCTCAGTTTTTCTTTCAGCGCTGAATGACCTCATAGGTCCCAGCGCTCGGATTTCGGCCTTGATTGATATTTTATCTGTCTATCTATCCTGGAAAAGTACACAGATGGCAGCAATTCAGACTGCGTCTTCATATGAATGTAAATAAGCGCTAATATCAGTTTGTATAGCTATCCATGCTTGGGAAACTATTCATTTGCCACATAGCGGAGATACAAGAATTTTTTGGTAATGAAATAACAGAAGTCATTATGGTCTCTATAAAAATATTTACCTGTGCCCTTACAGATTAATCGACGCACTTGAACCCAGTGAGGGAATGATGAAGCGCCTAGAAACGACTGGAGTTTACTCGAAGAAATACTTGGAGTATTTAGGCAATGGGGCAAAATCTGTTCCAAGTGGTAAGTATTGAGTGTCGCCGGTGTATCGAAATGACCGAGGTCTTGCTGACTGCTTGTAGAATGGAGAGGGAATAGCATCGAAACTATTTGTACTCTTCAACAGTATTATAATTGAATTCAGAGTCTCTCTCTCTCTCTCTCTACGATTCACACATGCACAGTAAAAAAAAAAAACTCCCGTAAAGTTTTCTCTGAAATCAGGAATTAAGTCTAAAAAATGCAAGTCAAAAACTTTTCACCCCGTAAACCTTGTCCACTTTGATTTGTAACAGTTAATTGACTTCCTCCCCTCCTCCTCCCAAAGCACATGGTCAAATGTTATTCTATCTGTGTCCCCCTCCCCTTCCTTCTTCCATCCCCCTTCCCCTTCTCTCCTCTCCCCCTCCCCATTCCGTAGCATACAAGCAAGTGTTAATTTAGTTGTGTCCTCCCCTTTCCTCTTCCATCCCCTCCCCTTCCCTCTTCCATCCCCCTCCCCCTCCCGAAGCACATGATCAAGTGTTAATATAGCTGTCTCTCCCCTCCCTCTTTCCTCATCCTCCCCTCCCTTCCCTCTACCATCCCCTCCCCTCCCACTTCCCCTCCCCCTTCCGGAGCACACGATCAAGCGTTAATTTAGCTGTGTCCTCCCCTCCCCCCTTCCCTCTTCCATCCCCTCCCACTCCCCCTTATGGAGCTTGTGATCAAATGTTAATTTAGCTGTGTCCTCCTCCTTTCCCCTTCCATTCCCCTCCCCTCCCCCTCTCCCTCCCCTTTCCAGAGCACACGATCAAGTGTTAATTTAGATGTGTCCTCCCCTTCCCTCCCCTTCCCTCCTCCATCCCCCCTCCACTTCCACCTTCCCATCCCTCAGTGTTTACTGAATACCATTGATGCACCAGTTTATTTGGGTGAATGGTGGCCAGCAAATCCCCCTGTGTGATTGGTGTGGCTGGTGTCAACTAAATCCTCTTAATGAGGAGATTTATTCTCAAAATATAGGACTACTGTTTTTGCCAATATTTGAGAAGTAAAAAATTCCTGCACTTTTTCACTGAATTAAAAATTTTTCAGAAATTTATGCCGTACATATCTATATCCGGGGCTTTAGATTTTTTTATATAATAATTTTCTTAGCTTTGAATGTCTGATTTAATGTAGAATGAATAAATTGACGATAGTAGTTTTCCTTTGTTTTTCCTCTTTTTGAGATCACATACACGGACAGTTCATTTCTTTATCATTTAACCCTTACATTTTTTCGTATTGTCAATTGCTAAAGATATTTTCTTCTTACCCATTTTGAAAATTTGCCGTACGTGAAGAAAATTTAATATTTAATGACCCACACAGGAAAGAATACAATACTTGTTCTTTGAGCTACGCTACACCAAACGAGTTTTGAATGTATGAATAAATACGATTAGACCACCTAACATGCGCTTTCTTTCCAAGACGCATACGATGTTCTCGTCTGTGCCGGAGGTATGCTGGAGGGGCACATACCCCTCAAGGGTGTTGAGGACATGATAAGGGTCACTAAACCAGGTGAGTCATTGTTGATTTAAGTGTCTTCTCATAAAGATGCTTTAATTGCTGTCTGTTTACTTTTTTCTAAGAAGTATTCTTGACTGTAAATTTCTCGTATAACGAATAAGAAAATATTGCTATTGCTGTAGAACACTTATCTTGGCATACTTAGAACAAAATGTCCGTTTAGACGGGAATTTAATTTTCGTGCTGAATTCATAAAAAGTTTTGCTGTTTTGACTAACAGCAGGATGACGGAGATACGGGAATCAGCTGACTGTTCAGTGTGATTAGGCAACCCTTGACTTGCAAGTTTCTCTTTATTCATTCAATTTCACAGGAGGACTAATCGTCATAGTCATGAGAGAGGCGTTCGTGCACGAGGTGGAGGATTATAAGGGACTTCATGAATACTTTCACTCTTTACAGGAGAAAGGCAACTGGACTAAGGTAAGGGAATTATTTCTTACTTCGGATAGCTATCTGCTTTTTGGCTTTCATTTGCTTCGTGCATTTTCGATTTGAGACTTTAACTACACTGCGAAAATATTTTTATCACAAGTAGTATTCCTCGTCCACTACAGGATTTAGCCTGATATAACCAGGTTAGAAGACAGTGAAACAAGGTGCCCCGGCAGTGAAAGAACTGTTTTTAAAGAAACTTCGTGAAAGCAATCGTTGGATGATCCCTCCAGACTAAGAGCCAGTGCTGACATAAGGCCAGCTTAATCTAGAACGAATAAACGATGAAATAATTGTGATGGATATCAATGAAGATTTGACCCTTTGAGTTTATGAAACCATTTTGCCCATTTTAAAATAGTGTATCAGGGTTTTTTCGGGATAGAGGAAACATATCGGTGTTCCTATCACGTTTTAGTATTTTACTTAACAACTGTCGGTGAATCTAACGTAGATGGTGGAAAAGGTGCACAACCAAATAACCATTATTCAATATCAAACTTCATACTTGATCTGTTTACGGCGATGCGTTGCGTCGTTTAGAGCAGATTAGCTTTCTGTTCTGTGTTCTTTATGTCTCTGATATTCGTCAGGTACTCTATTTTTACGATACTTTCATGTGAAAAATCTAACATTTTCATGTTCTTTCCAGGTGGAAGTGAAAACAAAGCCGAACTATTTTACTGGCAAGGATGGAATCGTCTTCACCTATAGGGTTTTGTAAGTTTGTCTTCTAAACACATTCATGTATGGGCACCATAATTAATTTAGTACTGCACTTGGGAATGAGGTTTGATTGTTGTAAGTGACCTCTAAAACAATGACTGAGCATAATTTCTGTTCATTGTAACTTGCTCCATTGTAGAAAAAACTTTACTTGATTGTTTGTTTTTCACTTTGTACCTCTGCACAATCTTGATGGCAAGTATTGATGTTTGGCTGTTCCTTGGGATCATCTTGTAAAATAAACTGACAATAAAATAGCAGTGAATTTCTTGATACTTAACGGCAATGAATTAGCAATTAATTACCATCAAACTAACACTGAGATATTAAAACTCATTATCTTCCTCATTTTCTACATTCAGAAGATGGGCTCTGAATAACAAATAGTCTTGGTAATCTCTTGTGACATTTATTTTGTCCTTTCACTACTCTCTTTTAAACCAAGATTTAGATCCTTTTGTTTCAAGTGACGATTGTTGTTACATTTTGTAGCCCATTATACGAGGCTGATTAAAATTTGAAAGCGTTGATTATAGTCACCATCTGACGTAAGGCAGTTGAATGCCACCATACCCTGTATATGAAACAATGTATTGTCAGCTGAAGAATTTTCTTGAATGCTGCAGACTAAACAGAAGCATATATTGCACATTATTATATGTGTTACATATAATCACAAGAATGTTGTGACTCATTATCCTCAAAGAGGTTTTCAGCATTTGACCAATGACAACTTACAAAAGGACCCGAATTTGCCAGGGGTAGAAGAAAAAATAATTTGGAGACTTCTGTTGTGTGCTCCGTCATGGCGAAGCAGTCTGTCAGTTTTAATGAACGTTTCATCAGATCTATTATTTGTCCTTATATCCAGCAGTGATTTTACAGGTTTGTAAAAAGCAGAAGTGATTTCAAAATAGTTCTTGAATGAAAAAAGAAACGCTAGCATAGCTTAACCTGAATTGATTTTTTGTCTCCTCTTCGTACTGAAGTATCAAATGTTACAGCAAACATTGAAAGCGCATTTTCATCAAATTTATAAGAAACGAATAAGGTTCCTGCAGAGTGTTCTTGATCCTCACTGCTGTCCCTAAGGTCGGTTGCCTTGATGCTGCTAAACTCTTCTTCAGTAAATCCTCCCACAGTTTATCACGCCGCCTACTTCTTCGCCTTCCTTGCCTAGACCATCACAATCTGGCTCTTATCATATCAGTAATCGTTACCACTCCAACACTTCTAATTTCTTCGTATTTCAACCGCATGGTTTAAGGAATAAAAATACTGCAGAGTATTTGTAAACAATCGTATTCTATATATACCATTAATTTTTATATTTTAATACTAAAAGGAGTATAAATAGACAAAAAAAATGCGAAAAAGGTTAATTACATTTTGATATTAGTAGGCTTATTCTTATCGAAACATGAAGGACATCGGTGAGTTCTAGAGGACAGTGTTTCAGAATAAAATTTAGTATTAAAAAGATCTAAAATCTATCTATATATACAGTATATATATATATATATATATATATATATATATATATATATATATATATATATATATATATATATATAAACTGATGTGTGTGTGTTCCACATACACTCCGAAACGCATTGAGCGATTTCAACTAAACTTGGTGTACAGTGCGTTGGCGTTTACAGCAGCAGCAACAACAACAATAATAATAATTCAGCAGAATTGAAAATTGTGCTGGTCTATCTAAACCAGTGTAACATATACACTATTATCTTTGTTTAGCAACAGTACCATATCAAAGATGCACAGAAAATTTCCTCACGGAAAATGTAACTTCTAAGCAGAGAGAGCTCTTAACGAATCTTCAATGAAGATCTTTAGCCTAAAACTTTGCAAAACTACATAGGAAAACTTAACCAGTTTTCAAATGGATATCACGAAAATCCATTATAATTGTTCGCATGTGCCGATATTGTTATCGTGACACATTGTTCATTATGCTGTATTTGTGACGGTATTTTTTCATTATTTTACGTCATAAAAGTGGGGGAGGAAGGCTTCAATGTAGCGCCTTACTTGAGCCCCGGGAAAATAAGTGTTTGTTGTCCATCGTCAGCTGATCGGGTTTCTGACACTTGACACTCTTTTTGACATGTGTAACTTGCACGAAGTAACCGCGTCAATGAAGACGCCTGAAAGGTACGATTTTAGTGCTCTTAAACTGTAATAATCGTAAAATACATGTTCGTATTGTATGTGAGGAGGATATGCTTAACAACGTAATGCAGGAAAATTAGAAAATAGGCTTCGGTGAAGCCTTCGCATTGCTTGCCATTGCTAGCCAATGCAGAGCGAACGTTCAGGCTAGGCCAGGCTAAGCCTGGGCTTCATTAGCATATGTTACGCGTACGTGAAGATAAGATTTTGACATTAGTCTATTTTGAATCCATTCTAGGCTAGCAAAGGCTGCGGTTGGCTAGCAGGCTTGTTCATATCATTTTATTAATAGTCCCAAGTTCTATAGAAAAATGTCAACTGCCATAACCTAGCCCACCGCGGACAGCCGGCTTAGATCTATCCTGTAGCCAACAGTAAGGGGGACCGGTTGGGAATATGGGTCCTGGGTGGGTAAAAACACTTTCGAGAATAGCTCACGGTGAGGGATACCCGTTGGTAATCCGGGTTCTGGGTGAGGTAAATAACTTGGGAAAAGGTTTGGGCAACTTATTGTTGTATTTCCAGTTTTATATGTGATTTGGAACACCAAAAACAAGCGTAAAAATAAGGGGGAATAAATGGGTAGCGCGAGCCGTTACAAAGGTACCTTTCACATATCACTACTACTGCTGATTCCAGGCCATGTCACGCATGCGCGTTCTTACAGGGGAGCTTTCGGTTCATCCAATGCCTCCAACTGAGAGAGCAGTTGGTGGAATTTTTGGCAGGTGGCTGTACCCAACCAATCACGTTACAACGTTACCCCAACATTACGTTTCACCCAGGTGGAGAATTTGGGGGATACATAAACTCAGTTACAGGTATTCCTTTTGCTCAACTGTTTTATAACCGTTTCCTATTCATTGTAGCTCGTGCCTACAACCTTCTTCCAGTACTTTTCCGTTCACAAATATATTGACGTGGTAATTCTAAGCCCGCTGTCCGCGGTGAGGTAGCCTATGGCAGTTGACGTTTTTCTATAGAACTTGACCTGCTGAACAAGAATTTCAAGTAAAATCTTGTCGCTCGGCTGTAACTAAAGCGTAATAGACCCCGAAGACTGCACACCGGTACCGTGGGTCCCCTGCACTGGCACATACAGCTCAAGGGTAAATTACAGTTTAGCTGCAGCCGACGGGCAAAATATTACCCTAAACTCATGCAAAGCAAGCAAAGCAACACTGAAAAACGTCAACTGCCACAGGCTACCTCAACTACACACTAACCGTTGCTTGCCATCAGGGCGAAGAAACGTAAACGGTAAACAAATCCGCCATCTTGGGTTACGTAACCACTAGGGAGCCATATGTTCAGCAGGGGAGGAGAGGTACTGCACAAAAGGTACAAGTTGGTAAAGTGACGTAGGACTGTTATGTAGAAACATGGCGTTAAATGACAGTTACCCAAAAAATAATAACGCTCCTACATGAAAAGCACTAAAACCTAATAACACCAAAACACAGGTGACCTAACTACCTACTGATAAAGAAGATAGTTTAGGAACCTTACCTTAAAGGGGTGGAGGGTACAATTCAGCCGCCGCCTTTACAAACGCGTGGAGCCTCGTCTTTGGGTCATCAAAGTGGATTTTAAAATGGGCTACTGCCAAGTACCCGACGAAGTTGTACCTCCTACGGCCGTACCTAGGCGTCGTCTCACGAAGTTCCCTCCACCTCCTCTCAATAGTATTTGTATGCGCACCAGTTACTGGGTCCACAAAGTTCATGGAGTGATTGACGGTTAAGTGCACGTAGCCTTCGTCCCTCAGGCAGTCATAAGCTCTCCAGCAATCAGATACAATAGTTGTCCCAGGTACAATGTAGTCCTTATAACTAAGGTAGCAATTGACACAGGTAAGAGGCAAATTGCACTTGGTTACAGGCTCAGAGGAGCGGGAGGTTCCGGGGGTGACGTCCGTCATCATGCTGGGTTGAAGAGTGAGTGAACTGTGCCGGTGAACTGCACCAGAACAGGGTAGGAAGGATGAAGTTGGAGGGGCTAAAAGTGTATTTCTGCTTTCAGTTTTGGGGTTATGGAACGGCGCTGCGCGCCTTATCCGCATTTTTTAAAATAATCTGGCAGGCTCGTATGCTCTGGCAAGCGGTAATATTGCGCTGCGCGCGCCAACCACAGGGCTTACAAAATATGTAAAAAAAGGTTTCTGTTAACGTCACTGAGAGAAAGTGGTAGCGAAACGTCCTGCAAGACCCTTCTCCTCCTACCCCATATACATGCTTCAGGTGTCTGCCGACAAATGTAAAGTAATTTTGTAAGTTATTTATGGTAAAATCATGTTGCGAAGAGTCGTCAATATATTTGTGAACGGAAAAGTACTGGAAGAACGTTGTAGGCACAAGCTACAACGAATAGGAAACGGTTATAAAACAGTTGAGCAAAAGGAATACATGTAACTGAGTTTATGTATCCCCCAAATTCTCCACCTGGGTGAAACGTAATGTTGGGGTAACGTTGCAACGTGATTGGTTGGGTACAGCCACCTGCCAAAAACCCACCAACTACTCTCTCAGTTGGAGGCATTGGATGAACCGAAAGCTCCCCTGTAAGACCGCCATGCGTGACATGGCCTGGAATCAGCAGTAGTAGTGGTATGTGAAAAGTGCCTTTGTAACGTCTCGCACTGTCCATTTATTCCCCTTATTTTTACGCTTGTTTTTCGTGTTCCAAATGACATATATAACTGGAAATACAACAATAAATTGCCCAAACCTTTTCCCAAGTTATTTACCCCACCCAGAACCCCGGATTCCCAACGGGTCCCCCTCACCGTGAGCTATTCTCGAAAGTGTTTTTACCCACCCAGGACCCAGATTCCCAACCGGTCCCCCTTACCGTTGGCTACAGTTCTAAGGTAATTTACAGCTTAATTACAGCCGAGCGACAAAATATTACTTTAAATTCTTGTTCAGCAAGTAAAGTTCTATAGAAAAATGTCAACTGCCATAACCTAGCCCACCGCGGACAGCCGGCTTAGATCTACCATTGACGTCTCTTTGCAACATGATTTTACCATAAATAACTTATATTACATTTGTCGGCAGACACCTGAAGCATGTATATGGGGTAGGAGGAGAAGGGTCTTGCAGGACGTTTCGCTTCCACTTTCTCTCAGTGAGTTAACAGAAACTTTTTTTTTACATATTTTGTAAGTCCTGTGGTTGGCGCGCGCAGCGCAATATTACCGCTTGCCAGAGCATACGAGCCTGCCAGATTATTTTGAAAATGCGGATAAGGCGCGCAGCGCCGTTCCGCCACCCCAAAACTGAAAGCAGAAATACACTTTTAGCCCCCCCACAACTTCATCCTTCCTACCCTGTTCCAGTGCAGTTCACCGACACAGTTCACTCACTCTTCAACCAAGTACGGTGGCGGACGTCACCCCCGGAACCTCCCGCTCCTCTGAGTCTGTAACCAAGTGCAATTTGCCTTTTACCTGTGTTAATTGCTATCTTAGTTATAAGGACTACATTGTACCGGGGACAACTATTGTATCAGATTGCTGGAGAGCTTATGACCGCCTGAAGGACTAAGGCTACGTGCACTTAACCGTCAATCACTCTATGAACTTTGTGGACCCAGTAACTGGTGCGCATACGGCCGTAGGAGGTACAACTTCGTCGGGTACTTGGCAGTAGCCCATTTTAAAATCCACTTTGATGACCCAAAGACGAGGCTCCACGCGTTTGTAAAGGCGGCGGCTGAATTGTACCCTCCACCCCTTTAAGGTAAGGTTCCTAAACTATCTTCTTTATCAGTAGGTAGTTAGGTCACCTGTGTTTTGGTGTTATTAGGTTTTAGTGCTTTTCATGTAGGAGCGTTATTATTTTTGGGTAACTGTCATTTAACGCCATGTTTCTACATAACAGTCCTACGTCACTTTACCAACTTGTACCTTTTGTGCAGTACCACCTTCCCTTCCCCTGCTGAACATATGGCTCCCTAGTGGTTACGTAACCCAAGATGGCGGATTTGTTTACCGTTTACGTTTCTTCGCCCTGATGGCAAGCAACGGTTAGTGTGTAGTTGAGGTAGCCTGTGGCAGTTGACGTTTTTCAGTGTTGCTTTGCTTGCTTTGCATGAGTTTAGGGTAACATTTTGCCCGTCGGCTGCAGCTAAACTGTAATTTACCCTTGAGCTGTATGCACCAGTGCAGGGGACCCTCGGTACCGGTGTGCAGGTTTCGAGGGTCAATTACGCTTTAGTTGCACCCGACCGACAAAATTTTACTTGAAATTCTTGTTCAGCAGGTCAAGTTCTATAGAAAAACGTCAACTGCCATAGGCTACCTCACCGCGGACAGCGGGCTTAGAATTACCGCCTAAGCAAGCCATGGCTCAGGTTAGGTGAAGTCAGTTTACGATAGGTGCCTAGGCCTATGCATCCTTATCAATTCATTTTACATTTTTTTATACGTAAAGCACTGGACGGTTAGCCTGTCATAATATGGAGTTCTAAAATCATTGTAACGCACACTAGGTACCATTTATAGTGCTGGAATAGCCCAATGAAAAGATTGCAATGAACTGAAATAATGCATTACCTAATGTAGGATAGGAGGCAGCATCCTATCAGGCTGAAAGACCTTTGCTACTTTGGGTACCCCTGGACCTGTTACAGTGGTATATAAATAGGCCTAGGGGATATGCATATCATTAGGACTGGTCCAAAAAATAGCCACTGCCTTTCTCACAAGTATCATAGAACTTGGATTCTTTCGCTTCGTCTTTCAGAATAGGCTGCTTACCAGTATGACTAAATTAAGGTAGTTTGACATGAAGTATCATAACTGCAGTTTGTTCCGACACAGTATATATACAAACCTTTGTTCCTTTACAGTAGGAATTACGGTTTTTCTAAGTAATGCAGACACGGCTGCTTTTACCTTGGAAATTGGTTTTCCCTACAGTTTTAGTGCCCTTGATGAAGAAGCAGCGGTTACCTTGTGGGGGTCAACTATTTACATCCTTCCTCTACCCAACAGCGATGGGGAACTTTGGGATTGCGGGGTACTGGGTGGGAGACATACGTAAATAAGCCGCCATGTTTGTGTTCTGGTAAAGACCAAGAATACGCCACCTTCAGGGAGCCATATGATCCACGGGAGGGAGAGGTTGTGTGGGTAGTGGGTTACTCGGGGTGGTGGGTGCACAAGGTACGTGTTGGTATAAGTGGGTGGGGGTTGACTGACAGGTAGAGTCGGACATAAATAACAGCATCACAAGTCTGCCACTTCAACATCAAAAACACTAAAACTGCAGGAAAACCCAATTTCCAAGGTAAAAGCAGCCGTATCCCCAATACTTGATTGCGAAACTCACAAGTTGCTTGGAGCTGGGTGGTAGGGGTGACGTCCAAGAGTTGCCAGACAGGGAATGTGCAAGTGACGTCATGAAATGGATGTGACTTGAACTTGATACCAGACGTCCGCCTTGTAAATATGGATACCAAGAGACATTGATTATGAAACATATAAAACGGTATCATGGAAATAAACGAGAAAAGTACTGATGGGGTGGATGGAATAGATTCGCTGCTGCCTTAAGGATGTGAAACCTGGTTTTCGGGTCCTCAAAATGAATTTTGAAATAGGCCACTGACAGGTAGCCAACAAAGTTGCACTTTCTGCGTCCGTACCTGGGCGTTGTGTCATGAAGCTCCCTCCACCGCCTTTCGATGGTGTTGGTATGGGCACCGGTCACTTTTAAGTGGACGTAGCCTTCATGACTTAAACATTCGTATGCTTTCCAGCAGTCCGATACGATCGTGGTCCCCGGCACAATGTAATCTTTGATCACTGATATTAGAGTTTCGCTGTTCCTACTTTCAATGGGAACAACGAAAAATTGTCTGGTTTCACAGCATATGCCACCAAAGACCCACTGCCCCTCTATAATCCTCCCAAGGTTATACTTTCTTTTGCCAAATTTAGCTTCATCTGTTTCTACTGTTGTGCAGGGGCCTCCTATTTTCTGTTTCTGATTAAACCACCAATTTACAATTACTTCCCTTGAAAAGCTACACCAGTCATTGATGGCTACGTCACTTAAGTTCAGTTCAGTCCTAACAACTTTGTAACTAGACAAATCGCTAGTGAACAGATAACAAAATATCAACAGTTTCAATATCCAGTTTCGAACCAGAAAACCAGGTGCCCTTGAAGAGAGACTTGGTGTAATTACACTTTTTTCTGCCTTTTTTTGGGCCAGCATAATACAACACAAAATCCTTATAGTTGAGGTAGCAGTTATCACACGTCCGGGGAAGGGTAAACCTATTGATAGGTTCAGAAGACCTGGAAGTAGAAGGAACAGCCGCAGACATGGTGCGGACTTAAGTGATGGAGGTGGAAGCCGGAAGGTGACAGAAGGAAGACGTGACAAAATTTTGGGACGAAAGAGGCCCAGGCCAGTGGGGTGGGGGGTGAATATATAGGCTTGTGATTGGTGGAAAGCAGGCAGGGGGGTCAAGTGTTGCCATAACATAACGCAACTTTAAAGGTTTCAAGAGAATTTATGAAATGCATACAAAATCTTTCTTCTTTCAGGACAAGATATGAACATCAGTAAAATGTTTGACAGGAAAGGTGTGGTAGAACGGCGATACGCACGTTATCCCCACTGGACAAGATTCTTGGCAAGATAGTATGTTCTTTTAGGTTACTTAGTACGTGACGGGGTTAGGGTTTCCCTCAGGTGAAAGGTAAAGTATAGGCTATGAAAACTAGTAAATGGTTTCACAGCAACGGGGTGGCAGAACGGCGCTTCGTGCCTTATCGGATTTTGACGAGATTACTGCAAGCACGTATGTTCTGGCAAGAGGTAATGTTGCGCTGCGCGCACCCGCCACAGGGGTCACAGTAGGCTAGCAATCAAGTAATTAGTACTTATCAATAACCATGGTTGATGACAGCAAGGGTATGCAGATGTTAAAAACCGTTTACCAAAAGTAAACCGTGCCTAATGTTGATGATGCCTTTGATAGAAGGTAGGAGAAGGTGCTCCAGCCAACCAACCCCTAAATGTAGGGATACGTTAAGAAAGAACAAGGCTATCAACCACTCGAACTGACAGGCTACAGCATAGTGGTGTTCATTTAAGTAAACCCAGAAATATTGACTGAAGAGAGAAAAAAACGGTAGTAATGAAAAAGAGAAGTGAAAACATCATAGGAAGTGTAATAGAAACATAACTGGTCTACAGAAAAGTAACATTATAACACCAAAAAAGAGATGTTTTGTCATGATTGTGTATAGCTTTATGAAATGATGCTACATACACAGACGGAGGGAAAGAAACGCAAGGAAGAGAAGCGAGAGATAAAACGATAATAAGGAAACAGCAAAATACAACCACTGTAAAAAATGTAATCAAAACACAACCGTTTTAGGAAAACATAACGTTATTACACGGGAAAAGAGCCAAAAGCCCCAATATGACGTCATGAAACCCCCACTTTCACGTCATAAACAAGTAGGTATCGAATTGTCTTCAATTTTTGGCGAAAAGCTCCCTTACAACATCCCGCATGCGCAATAGCTTAGAGGAGAAAAGTAGTAGTAGTGTGAGAGGTTTGCCTTTGCACCGGCTACTGATGTCGGTGTATTTGTTGTTCATTTGCAGCAGTTTTTTTGGGTTTGAAATGCTGTATAGAGCAGGAAATACCATAATAATATGCTAAAACCTCCTCCCGGTGTTTTACCCCACCCATAACCCCACTTTCCCATCAGTCCCCCTTACCGTAGGATAGAGTTGTCTCCGTGTTTCCCCCACCCAAAACCCTGGATTCCCATCGGGGTCTCCCTTACCGTAGGGTAGAGTTCAAAGGTAAATTGTAAGTTAATTACAGCCGACCGCCAAAAATTAACGTTAAATTGTTAATAAGCATCCAAAATACTATAAGAAACTGCCATTTCTCGCTAAATACCCACCGTGTACCTATAACTTAGTTCTACCAGAATTACTTACATCGCAGCTGGAAACAGCCGTTGAACTTTCGAACAAGGTGGTTAGGCAGTTAACTTTTATCTGGGAGGTGGGAGTCGTGCCTGCCCAGATGTAAACATCCCAATTTCCTTTCGGTCATTGTGCGTTGCAGACATGTTTCTTCCCTCTCTACCCTGACAGTCATTGGGTTGTTTTTTCCCTGTGGGATCTTTCTTTTACCTTGTATGGTTGCTTTGCATGTATGGAATGCAAGCCCAGGAAGGTAATAAGCCTTGTAAGCCTGCTTTCCCCCAGCATGTGTGTCCTTGGGTTGGCAGGAAGTGCAGTAGCTTTAGATCTAATTTTGATGTGGACCCGCACACCCTTTGCTCCTCTTGGAGGGGGCATGTGTGCTCTAGAGATTCTACTTATGCCGAGTGTTGCTCCTGGTTGGCTGAGCAGTGGGCAAAGTTTGAGGGGAGGAAACAGTACCAGAGGAAGCCTTCCAAGGCATCATCTGAGGGATATACAGTACTCCCCTATGACTCCCTTGGTGGCTAACCTTCGGGAACGTTTCTCTCCCCTGGCAAGCTTCCCCTTCTGGCTGCCTCTCCTTTGAAGAGGACTCCCCCTCATCTCCTTCGCTCACTTCTTCGGGCGTGGAATGACGGGGGAGGGGGGGGGCAATCAGTGCAACCTCTTCTCGGGGGGCCTTTCCTCGCCCCGGGGGGTAAACTTTCCTCCCCGAGCGAGCCCCCTGGAGAGAAAGGTGACTTCCTCCACTAACCCGACTTTTTCCACTTAAGCCTTGTACTCAAACGCTTCAGATCTCGGTTGGGGGGCTTTTCTGAAAGACATGGAAGCTTTTGGGATTTGGTTGCCAATAGAGAGGAACCTTCACATCATGCGGGAATTGAAGGCTATTCATTTAGGTCTTCAGTAATTTGCAAAAGTGACGTTCAGCAAGACAGTAGTGGTCCACTCAGACAACACCACCGCTCTGTTTTACATAAAGAATCAGGGAGGCACTCACTCCTTCCTCTGCCAAGCAACGAAGGACCTTGTTTAGGCAAGGAAGAATCAAACCAACATAGTGACGAGATTCATTCAGGGCAAGTTGAAGTGCTAGCTGGCGAGCTAAGTCATCGCAGACAGGTCCTGCCCATGGAGTGGACTCTAGATTCACAGGTATGCACCGACCTGTGGGAACTGTGGGGAAAGCTGTCGATAGACCTGTTTGCAACGTTGAGGAATCATCGCCTCCCGTTATTTTGCTCTCCAACCCTGGGTCCTCTGGCATGGGCAATGGATGCCATGCTTGACCTGTATGCCTTCCTGCCATTCAGCATGGTCAGGAAGTTTTAAACAAGTTTTTAACCCACCACAGTGCTTCAGTGACCCTAGTGGCTCCGTTCTGGCCTCGAAAGGAGTGGCTCCCGGACCTCCTCAGGCTTCTAGTGGACTTCAAGACTCCTGCCACAGAGACCAAGTCTTCTCCAACAGCCAAATTTCTGAGGATTCCACCAAGGTCTTTCCGCTCTTGCTCTGACAGGATTCAGACTATCAGCAGACTTGTCAAAGCGAAGGGCTTTTCAAGACCAGCTGCAGAGGCAGTTGCAAAGTGTAGACGCCAGTCTACTTCTAGGGTTTACCAAGCTAAGTGGGCAGTATTCCACAGCTGGTGTAGAAGTCATAACATCTCTTCTACTCAAACTTCAGTAATGCAGATTGCGGATTATTTCTGCTTTTTTGATGGCACAGGGGCTGGATCTAGGATCTAATCAGGACATCAGTGATTTGATTAAATCCTTTGACACAGCCAACCAAAGTAAGACAGACTCAGTCGCCTGGAATCTGGAAGTTGTCCTCAAGTGGCTTTCAAGTCCTCCATTTGAGCCTCTTCGCTCCATCTCTTTTAGAGACTTGACAAGGAAAACTCTTTCTTGTTGCCTTGGCTAAGGCCAAAAGAGTCAGCGAGTTGCAGGCCATAGATAAAAGAGTCAGATTCTCCCGAGATGTGGTCTGCTCTTTTACCTTGGGTTTTCTGGCAAAGAACGAGACTCCTAAGCCCTGGCCCCATTCTTTCATCATCAAGAGTTTGATGGACATTCTTGGTCCAGAAAAAGAAGAGATAACTCTTTGTCCTGTATGGGCATTGAGGTATTACCTGAACAGGACTGAGAGGATCAGAGGTCCCTCTAGTAACCTCTGGTGTTCCGTAAAAAAACCCTTCCCGACCACTTTCCAAGAATGCCATGTCATTTTTTTCAAGAGATATTATCTCCGAGTCACATGCAAGAATACGAGAGGACCTTTTATGTGTTTTTAAAGTTAAAGCCCACGAAATTAGAGCTGTCGCTACCTTGTTGGCTTTTAAACATAACATGTCCATATCTGCAATTCTTCATTCAACTTTTTGGAAGTGTAAATCAGTGTTTGCGACACATTATTTACGAGAAGTGAAGACAGTGTTCGAGAACTGCAGTACTCTGTGTCCGTTATCTGTGGCTGGCATGGTTCAGTATTGGGGGATGAAGCATAGGCATTATTCTCCTATTCTCCACCTCTTCGCCTTGATATAGGCTGTCGAGTCTTGGGGAGCCTGGTTGTACTGTGTACCTGGAGTACCCACCATCCTTTTAATGGATGGGTAATGGTTTTTTTAATTTTGTGCAGTTTTGCTAGCCATCAGATAACTCCTTTGCTGCATAATTTCCCCTGATGCTTTGCTGACCATCAGAATACTCCTTCACTACAAAGCTCCCACTGAAGTAGGCACTCCATGGTAATACCGCCACGCCACTATGGGTCAGGATGTGCACCAGCCGGAGGCAGTATCTTCCTGCAGTAGCTCTCTTACCAGATAAGGTTACAACAAGCATTTTAAACAATGCTTGCTACCTTTTCTATTTCAAAATTCTTTTCCATACTCAATTTTTTGGAGTAGAATATGTCCATGCATCCCATGTCCTGTCAATATGGGATTCAGCTATGTAATTACTTGGTAAGTTATTTATATGAAAATGGTATTTTCATAATAAAATTTAAGTTTCATAGACAGCAACCCCCACATATTTGCGGTCTCACTATTCACGGATTCGTGCACGCGGATTTCTCTGTGGAACGTATCTACCCATTATTCGCGAAAAATTCGCCCATCCGTGGTATTTTTCACTGAGAAATATTCACTAATTACAGTATATTCATATCTTTATCATGACTAAATGCATTTTTTGTGATAAAACTTATTAAAATACTAAACTATCAAAATAGGCAGTTATAAGTGTTTTTAGAGGGGTTTTAAGTATTTGCGGATTTTAGCTATTTGCGGGGGGTTGCAGTATGCATCCCCGCGAATACGGGGGGTTTACTGTACTATATACACTTTACAAGTAATTACACAATCAGAGCCCTCCCTCCTCCCCTCTCATGGACATAGGGCACAAACAAATTGAGCTCTTCAGCTGTGTTGTAGCTATACTTTCCTGAAAGTGGGCGGGGTCTTGTCACCTACACTAAAACAATAGAAGTGCTACCGCAAATTTCAAAATTTAAGCTGCTGTGGAAGTTAGAAACATTAGCTATGTAGTTACTTGGTAAGTATATATGAAACTCAGTTTTATGAAAATACCATTTTTCACAGCTAGTCTTATGTATTCCCCCAGTTTTCTGTTAGAGGATTTCAGTGTCTCAAAAGTGATGTCCTGTTCTTTTATATTATGTAAGGATTTACAAACGAATAAATGATTGGTGTTGTCCTCCTCCACTCTGCAGGTATCACAAAACTCGTCCTTGTATTTACCCCGGAAGTTAGCCTTTAAGTCCAATACTGTATACTCATCCTGGCTTTTATTATTAAGCACACATCCATTGTTTCAAGTTCCTGATGCAATTATTTTCCCCAAAGTTTTCTATGAACCTCAGCTTCTTCATTTCTTTCCTCTTCTCTTCCAAGGTCTCTTCAATTTCCTGTTTAAGTTTTATCTTTATTTCCTTTTTCATTGCTTTTTTGACATACTCTCTCATTCCTTTAATTTCTGTTATATTACACATGGTTACTATCTTTTTGTCCAGCACAGTCTATAGGGGGCTCTTAGTTGGTCTTCTGTTATCTCTTTAATTAATCTTTTCTCCTTGGTGATCTTCTGTTATCTCCTTAATTAATATTTTATCCTCAGAGTTTAATATGTTATGCAGCAGCATAATTTTTTCATACTGTATTCTGTAGGCTACTGGCCATAAGCCAGACTGCGCTGTAATTCCCTAATACGGTGTGCCCTCTGGTTGTTCGTACATTCTTCGAAGGATCCGGTATTGCATTTTCTCTAGTGTATTCAACTGGTTTTCTGATGTTACTCCATGTGTCTGTGTTGTCAAATATTGTTGTTACCACTGCTGTTTCGTAGATCTTTTGCCTCACTTCTAGTGCCATATTGCCTACTTTCTTCACATCCCCATATTTTCTCATTTAGTAAGTACTCGACCTTTTCATTTTTCGTTTTGATACTTGCTTCCTCCTTTGAGCCATTTGGTGTGTACCATTCAGCATTCGTGACAGCGGAAAGCGTTCAGACTTTCCCTTGGGAACTGGCGAAGTTCACCAGTATTGCCGCTCACCCTGAATATTATATATATATACGAGGGTAAGTCAAAAAGTTCCAGGAAAAATTGTTGAATGATGTATTTACACAGGAATGAAACAACCCAAATACTTGGTAAACAATTATCTGTGATGTAGTGATCCATATAGACTTGTTACCTCAGTCATCCTCTTGCTACCGTGGTGTTAACATCTGCTTCAGAAAAGTAATTGAACCCATGGAAAATAAGAATTTTGAGATGAGAGCTAACATCAAGTTCCTGACCAAGCTTGATTGGAAACCAGGCAAAATTATTGAAGCTTTGCAACAAGTTTATGGAGATTCCTCCATCTAAATCAGTTGTTTATGATTGGATAAAGCGATTTAAGGATGGTCGGGAGGACCTCAAAGACAACCCAAGAGAGGGAAGACCATCGACTGCAAAAATGGAAGAATTGTGGCTTTGTGCAGAATCTAGTGGATGAAGATCTTCGGATTACTATCGATATGATAGCTAATGAAACTGGGATCTCCCATGGTTCCGCATTTTCAATTTTAAATGAAAATCTTGGTTTGAGTAAACTTTCAGCACGTTGGGTCCCAAAAGCGTATCGAAGACCAACTGCATCAAAGAGCTGAACTTTCTCTTGCAGTTTTTACGAAGATTGAATCAAATGAATCAGAGTTTTTGACCGGATTGTTACTGGAGATGAAACTTGATCCATCAATATGACCCAGAAAGTAAAATTCAATCAAAGCAATGGTTACCAAGAGGTTCAGCTGCACCAGTGAAGTTCAAAGTGGCGAGATCTGCCCAGAAGGTTATGGCAACAGTGTTTTGGGACTCCAAAGGAGTGATTTTGATTGATTTTTGAAGGACAAAAACAATCACCGGAACGACTACAAAGGTGTTTTGCAAAAACTGAAGACTGCATTGGCTAAAAACGTCGAGGAAAGTTGCGCCGCAGAATTTTGTTCCATCATGATAACGCTCCAGCACATTCATCAAGGGTTGCAAGAGAAGTCCTACGGAAATTTAGGTGGGAAACTCTTCCACATCCTCCTTATAGTCCTGATCTTGCTCCTTCAGATTTTTTCCTGTTCCCAAAACTCAAGGAACACTTAAGAGGAGTCCGGTTTGAATCTTTGGATGCTGCTAAACATGCAGTTTCAACATGGTTTAATAGAAAGGCCCCAAATTTCTACAAAGAAGGGTTGCAGAGTTGGAAACAGCGCCTTGAAAAGTGTATAGAGTTAGATGGTAGATATGTAGAAAAATGATGTTTGAATTTCCTTAAATAAAGAGTATATTGAATTTTTCCTGGAACTTTTTGACAATTATAGTAATGATAGTGATCAACTATTCCGTGTAGAAGCATCTGTCTGTATGTCTATCAAGCTTTTCGTAAAGCCTAAGTTCAGAATGTAAAGCTAAAGTGTGTTGAAATCGTCATAAGGTGATGATCAGATTTATATAATTTTGAACTCTACTTCTGAATCTATACTTATATATACAGATGGCATTTCTATGTCTTGATATCGTTTAAACTGCTCTTAAAGTTTGTATTCCTTAGAACATGAAAACAAGATAACTTAGGAATCTTTGCGAAGTGGGATTGTAATACTATAATTTTTATCAGTTATGGCTTCCGGCATTGCCCAGGAGATAAAAAAAGGCAAAATGATCATGAAAATCAGTGCAACCAGTTTTAGGGCATTGTCCTTTAATTACTAGAATACTGCTCTCCGGTGTGGATGTCTGCGTCCTCAAGAGATTTACCTCTTGAAGAGAGACTGGTTCCTGGTGGTAGGTGGTTCCTAACATTAGCAGTTATGACTTGGACCACCTAAGGAAGGTCTCTTGTTTGTCAATTTTCACACACACACACACACACACATATATATATATATATATATATATATATATATATATATATATATATATATATATATATACACACACACAAATTGTATGTATGATTGTATTTGTATACAAACGTGAATTTTGTCTCTTAGAC
The DNA here is from genome assembly GCF_040412425.1 of Macrobrachium rosenbergii. NCBI lineage: Eukaryota > Metazoa > Arthropoda > Malacostraca > Decapoda > Palaemonidae > Macrobrachium > Macrobrachium rosenbergii. The sequence continues at coordinate 26,611,501 of NC_089768.1, read as the reverse complement.
CCGCGTGAACTTATTATGTTCACAGTATCTCACAATATCGAATTCAGTTTTCCCTGGGAATAACTTATACCCAAGGTGAAATATAACTTATAATTGCATTTGCCTCGGCTCGGATACGAACGTATGCCTTTGGTGTGGGTACAGTGATAAACAGTAGATTTCGACCGTTCGGCTATCAAAGTGGATATATGTAGCTATCCACTCTACTACTGTACACATATTCCTGTCGAATTTAGGTTACGTACTGAGAATCGACATCATTCCATGTAGACCATGATAGCTGATTGGAAATTTGTTTTAGGATATATCAAGCCAGAAATATTTAATATTGGGTTCGCTATTCTTTGGGAATAACTTACACTCAGTTATTTTATTATTATTCAGAAGGTGAACCCCATTCATATGGAACAAGCCCACAGGGGCCATTGACTTGGAATTCAAACTTCCAAAGAATATGGTGTTCACTAGGAAGAAGTAAGATGAGGTAAGGGGAAATACAGAAAGATGAGATATAGGGAATGGTACGTGCACCTTCCCCAGACAGTATTCAAACTTTGGCATTTATATTTATATTCATATTATATATATATATATATATATATATATATATATATATATATATATATATATATATATATATATATATATATATATATATATATATATATATATATCTGATATATCTGACCTTGGTGTGTACAACATGTGGACGCACCGTGATAAGTGCTGGGAACGTGCGGAGAAATTTATCAACCTTGCCAACGTACTGGCAGTGGACAAAGTTCACAGTACTGGTTGGTACATAGTAACGTCGCTAAGCGAAGGCCTGCGAGTTCACCTTATCTGTGCTTGTTCGGGCAGCCGGGCTTACGATTAGTCAGTTCACTCGTAGTTCTAGAGGCCGAAGGTTCGTCTGCACCAAGGGGGAGAAGAGAAAGATGGAGTCAGAAACGGAACGAGTTTCAAAACTGGTATGACTAAGTTACGTTTTGAATATGTTCGGGGTTCTCACTCAAATTTCAAGTATTTACGGATTTATTTTTATGTTTGATAACTTGATGATAATAGGATCCTGATGAATAGCAAAAGCATTACTGGCATTTATCTTCGAGAATGTTTCTCAAAAGCACTTGTACCTTTCGCCAAGTCTTAACTGAAGCTTGAGGTTGTCTATCGACATTCTTATAAGGCTGTTGTTTCATAATTATTGCGTTCGTGACTTTCAGTGACTTAATGTTTAAGCGAGTTAGAGCTAGGACCATTTTTTTTTTTCTTGATTTGAGTATGAAGTCTTGCTTTCCCGTAATTTAATCATTTTCCCGTTGCCGTTCAGGGGTGGCGGTAACATTTTTTTTTTTTTATCCGTAACTTCCATGGAGGGCAAGGTCCGGGGTCTCGGTGTGCTGTAATTTAGGTGACTCACAAAGTGAACACTTTTGTTTATGTTCTTCATATCATCCTTTCACTCTTTGTATGTATGCAAGTATGTATATGGAATACTCATGAACGTTTTATATAGATAGTTTACAGGACATCGAAAAGTCTATAAGCTTAGAACATATTTTATTACTCACATCATTTTGATACTTTCAACTTTTTCTTTGGTGTCTGTCGAGTTATGCCATTAGATTACCTAACACTGGCATTGTGAAAAAAGAAAACGTGCTACATCACAAAAAAAAGAAGTTAAGATATCCATTTGTAGGGTTTTCAGTATAGAGTGCCAATATTATCACAATGCTATACATTATTCCTTAGTTTTGCAATAAAAAAATAATTAGTTTGTCCCTCTTTATCAATCAGAAATCTTGCAGAATATCCTGATTGGATTTCTCTAAGTGTTTTCGGCCTCTATTTTCTGCAAGTAATGTTGGGTTTCCTTTTAACGCACTGTTACTTGAAATGTAAGATAAAAACATTAGATTCTCACTGGACAGAACATGTAAATTCACATCGTTTTCCCTTTTTCTCTCTTGCTATTCCTCTCATGGCATTAGTTTTGTAATTTTGTATTTCAGTGGAGAAAATCTCTCTCTCTCTCTCTCTCTCTCTCTCTCTCTCTCTCTCTCTCTCTCTCTCTCTCTCTCTCTGTGTGTGATCCCAACCCCTTGACGAGGCGGGGGTTTAGGGATCCACTGCAGAGACAGTATTCTCATTTATGCCTACTCTCTCTGCTCTGGATCAACCAAACATTGGGACCTCTAACTCCTTTACTCCCCCTCCTATTGATTTTCCCCTTCCCTTCTTCCTCTTTCGTTGACGACCTTTGCCTGACATTGAATTATGGACACCATTGCTCTTGTGACTTTTGAAGGAGGGTGGAGTTTGACGGCTTGCCACTCCATCTGTAGAACTAGAGTACCCGACGTGGTCGAGTGAGGGGAAATTTTCATGTGCTGGGACCGATCTCCACGGACTGACGACCTTAAGGCACTGATAGTATGGTGTGTATCCAGGCGAGGATCCCAGGGCAGTTACCACTGTGGGTAACAGCTTTGTTCCTCCCCCTAGTTGGGCCTCCTTGGTGAAAGGGACCTCATCCTGGATGAAATTTATAACATTCGTTATATGGCAAACACACCTAACCCCTCTACGACTTCTGACTTCTGGCGTAGATATGGACTATTCTAAAAATCAAGCAAATTCTAAGGGGTTGGGAACTGACCCTGCTAACAATCAGTCCCCAGATTTTTTGGGCTTCTCTGACTTAGTTTAGAGACCATGAGCCAGTCTACTTCCCAGAAATCTCATCATCCCTATCCTCTTCTACCATGTCACCTGTCATCTCGGCAAATGATGCCCCATGCTCCCTTTCCACCAGTTCATCTCTGATGGCCACTTTACAACCATATGTACCACAGCGTGCCACCATAAAACAACGGAACACTACAGCATCTCTTCCTCCAAAAAACCGCCTTAAGGCTCCAACTCCATCCTCTTATAACCACCACAAAATGTCCTGCGACACTCACCCTGCTTATGTCAACTCTCTTCAGTCCCCAGAAGTGGGACAAGTACTTCATTATCCCTCCAGCCGCTCCTTACGCGAACAACACACTCCACTTTCAGAAGTGCCTGCAGAGACAGGTAGGCATGGTCAAATTCCTAACAAGAAGTGATCGCTCACGTCTTATGGTGAACTTTGAGGCTCAAGCTCGAGCAATGTCCAACCTCAAAGATTTGCAAGATAATGCCTTTCCTACCACTCCACATCCTCACCTTGACAGTTGCACTGGGACAGTGTGATACCTTTGGAGCAGTGCCCCTTTGACAATGTCAGCCGGAGTGACTGCTCAACGACCTTAAAGAACTTCTAAACGACGCCATAAAGTTCTAAATGTTAATGTTCTTGGGGACAAGAGTAACAAGAAACATCTGAAAAATGTTGCAAAGATCACATTTAAGGGGCAAGACCTCCCACTAGAAGTTTACATTGGAGGTCAACATTATAAGGTGCAAAAGTATAACCCTCCCTCACGTCAATGTCAAAAGTGCTGGCGCTTCGGCCACCCAGCCAAATTTTATAGATCACAAGCGCGCTGCCCTGTGTACAGCTCAACGGACCATGATCAAGCCAACTGCCACTCACAAGAGTGCATTTGTGCTAATTGTTCTGGCAAGCACAACATTTTTTATCAGGGTTGCCCTGTGTACAAATTTTAATCAGAAGTGGCTGCCTTTTGCTTCAAGCATGGGCTGACCCTGAAAGAAGCTAGGCAGGAAGCTCAGTGCCTTGGCTTCACCACTGTTGCCCTGGCCCAGATCGTGACATCAGCAAAGCCAACAAACAAAACCACTGCCAATATCACGCCACAACCAACCCCTTCTCCCATCTCCTATGCTTACCATCATCCCTTTCTTTTCCTAAGCTACTGCATTCCTTTAAAGTACCATCATCCACCACCTCATCTCCTCTTATCCCATGTGTGTCTCTATTAAACCCTTTTGAGGTAGTAAACTCAGGAACACCTACTTCTACATCCCCACTTTCCTGTCCCTCACTCCCAAAGGTACTCCCCTTTGCACAACCTCAACATGAAATAAATGCCAATTTAGAACAATTCCAAAGACCAATAATAAATTCTCCCCCTCTAATTTTCCCAGTCACCACCTGTTTGTCCTCCACCTAAGAAAACACTTAAAGCCAAGTCCCCTCAAGAAACCATGAAGGACGTTGAGGATTACAACGAATTTTTAAAAACTGCGAGAAATCATGAGTTTGATAATATCGAATTTAGAGTTAACTGACCTCATGAGTCGAAAGTCACATTTTAACTATTTTCTGCTCTGCGCTTGACCTTAAAGCATAGTCCACCCACTGGCAAGCGCTGTTTGTGTCGAAAACTGCGATTCCGTGACATAAATGTATATATTTTTTCTTCCTTCTTTTTTCAGCTGGAAAATACTGCGCACATGAGCCCAGATGAGCGCGAAATTTATCTGGCTAATTTCAAGTACTTCCCCCCGGGAGCAAGCAATGATCTGGTGATCAAGACTTACACTGAATGGGCGCCAACATATGTGGAGGTGAGTATTTCATTGACTGATTGGGTAATTAAGCAATATATTTATTTAATAACTGATCATTGATATTCCTCTATAATGTTTTAATATTTTCTGTTATTTATTATGTATTCCTTTATTCATTATTTTCCATTTTAACTTCTACCGTTCGCAGGGTAACTAACTTTGTTGACATAGACAACTTCCTCATAATTGAATGGCATTATAGGGAAAAATAAGTGGCACATAAATCTCTCTCTCTCTCTCTCTCTCTCTCTCTCTCTCTCTCTCTCTCTCTCTCTCTCTCTCTCTCTCTCTCTCTCTGAGGAAATATTTAAAGGAAGTAATTGAAAAACATTATTAATGAGGGAGTCATATTTGTAGATCTTCACTAGTTTTTTTTTTCTTGAGAAGGCTTTTTAAACTGGTTTATTAATAAAATATACACGGCAGAATCAACCAGAGCGTACATTTCTACTAGCCCCGGAAGAGGGCAGGGCTGTCATGCACCGCATGCGATGCGCAGTAGGCGTTACTTAACTGGGATATGAGTGACGTACTGGCTGGGTGTTAACTAGTTTATTGGTAGTTCATTTAAATGTACATAACTGCTCTTTTGTTTCGGAAGTGCGCCGTGTGCGTTTAATGACGCTGGTGATTTTGCCGACGAGAGTCAGCAAAACGCTGATTACAGCGCCGTCTTTAGTCCGCTAAGGGCGTGAGTAAGTTCTTGAATCAAGACTGAGTCGCCGTATGGGTTTCCAGGACTACTAGCCCGGAGGGTCACCACTGTAAGAGGTGAAAAGGAAAGGAGCATGGACGCGGACATCCCCTCCTCGTTCAATTGCGAATGCGATGCGAGGCCACCTTCCTCCCATCTCCCCGCGCCGAGGCGTTACTTATGTCCTTTACAGCGTCCCTTCGGCCCCTAGCTGCAACCACTTTCATTCCTATTACTGTACCGCCATTCATGCTCTCTTTCTTCTATCTTACTTTCCACCCTCTGCTAACAATTATTTCATAGTGCAACTGCGAGGTTTTCCTCCTGTTACACCTTTAAAACATTTTCACTCGAAATTTCCCTTTCAGCACTGAATGATCTCATAGGTCCCAGCGCTTGACCTAAATTCTATATTCCTTCCTTCTTTTACTGTTACTACCAAGGTCTAGAGAACACTAGCACCACCCAGAGCCTTCTCGTCAGGCACTAATAATCACGCCAAATTCAAGACAGAACTGATATCTCTTGGTCTTCCGGTCAACACAGACTCTGCGTTCAGGGGGTTACACAGGCTACGTGCTAGCCGCCGACGAAGTGGCATCTCGGGTGCCAGAAGACCAGCGTCATAGCCTGAGGGTGTTGGATGTGGCCGCGGGCGTTGGAAGCGTGGGGCTCGAACTCAGCTCCAGAGGCTTCAAGTAAGTACCATTTGCCATTTGCAGCTAATGCTGTACGTGTACGACTCGGTATGATTATTTGTATGCTTCCTTGTTTCTCATTTCGTTGCCAACGCTCGTTTGTTTGTGACTTTGCTAATTCTCATTCACCACTGCTGTTATATATAATGTTATTTATTACTCTGTGTACATTTTTACGGTATTCTAACACTTCTGCTTTGTTGCTTATAATGTTTAACATCCCTTATTTGTTATTTTTTCCATACTGTACTTGGTTTTTGTTTTTGAGTGATTACACGTAACTTTTCCCTTATTACAGTACAGTACCATCATTCTGTTGCTTAAAAGTCACCTAAGGTAAATTCAACATCATTATTATTATTATTATTATTATTATTATTATTATTATTATTATTATTATTATTATTATACATTCTTCTGAAGCAAGCTATGAACCTGCGGGATAAGTGAACTATCTGTTAGTTTACTTGCAGCATTAAACGGTGTCGATGAATTTTTCATTTCAAGCAATATCAAAGCCGACCTTTTGAAAAGTGGAATAATTGGGGAAACACAGAGGAAGAAAGAGAATAATAATACATTTCTAAAGATTAATTGCTTGCAAAGCTGCACCTGTACTGATTCACAACTTCTAGAGTATCTCGGATTGAGAAGCAAAGGTAGCATTCTTAGCACACAGCCAGGCAACTGGCATTTGATCCCCGGACTGGATGAGGAAAAGAACAGCAGGGCACATTTTCTTATAATTCCAGAAAGCCTCTGGTGACCGAGGCAGTGAATCAATCATGTACTTGATTGATATATAGATGTTGTGGTAGGTGTGGACAGTCTTCCATCAAATTGTAGGTCATTATGCCATCGTATAATTTATTTCTATGTATTTTTATCTCATCAACTTAAACCACTTTTATTTAAAATTTTAAAATACAACCTCGGTTTGAGATGAATAGTTGCCCTTGTGCCTGATAGGTTAGGACAGGTTTAGGAGAATTAGGTTGGGATCCATACGTGTCGTCATCCTGGGAAAGTTCCTAGCTGTAACCTCTTTCATTCCTTTTACTGTACCTCCATTCATATTCATTCTTCCATCTTATTTCCACCCTCTTCTAACAATTGTTTCATAGTGCAACTGCAAGGTTTTCCTCCTGTTACTCTCAGTTTTTCTTTCAGCTCTGAATGACCTCATAGGTCCCAGCTCTCGGCCTTTGGCCTAATTTGTACATTCTATCTATCTATATATTTATCCCGGAAAAGTACGTAGATGGCAACAGTTCAGACTACGTCTTCATAGGAGTGCAAATAAGCGCTAATATCAGTTTGTATGGCTATCCATGCATGGGAAGCTATTCATTTGCTACATAGCGGAGATACAAGAATTTTTTAGTAATGAAATAACAGAAGTCATTATGTCCTCTTTGTAAAAATATATACCTGTGTCCTAACAGATTAATCGACGCACTTGAACCCAGCGAGGGAATGATGAAGCGTTTAGAAACAACTGGAGTTTACACGAAGAAATACTTAGAGCTTTTAGGCGATGGGGCAAAATCTGTACCAAGTGGTAAGTATTGAGTGTGGCAGGTATATCGAAATAATATATATATATATATATATATATATATATATATATATATATATATATATATATATATATATATATATATATATATATATACACAGTAGGTCCTCGACTTGCTGCAGGGGATCTATTCCAGCGCTGTGCTGTAAGTTGATTTCCGCTGCAAGTTGGTGTTTTGCCATTATTGGTGCTTTGACAGTTCTTACGGTGCTGTAACTTGATGTTTGGCACCGCAAGTTATAGTGCCATAAGCACTGTTAACTTGAGGCCTATTCTTGCTGTTAGCAGCATAACTTGAAGCAACATCAAGGTATGGTGCTGTAAAATGCCGTTAATGTTGCTGGAAAAGCACCATAAGATTGAATCTACCGTCATTTGCTGTCACCATAAGTCAGTGATGTAACACACACACACACACATACAATGCTCCCGGTTTTACACGTTTCACATATCTGCGGTTCACACGCACACACACACGCAGTGCCCCCGGTTTTACACGTTTCACATATCTGCGGTTCACTTTGTCGCAGATTTTTATAGAACACATCATTCACTTGTCGGGGGTGTCGCAGATTTTTATAGAACACATCATTCACTTGTCGGGGGTGTCGAGATTTTATAGAACACATCATTCACTTGTCCGGGGTAATTTTCACTAATTTGTCGATTTTTCTTTGGGCCATATCACTAAAATTATCACTTAATTTTTTTTCGTAGAGCATCACTGTGCATTCACTAATTACTGTATTTTTTCATTGAAATATATGTATACTGAGAGAGAGAGAGAGAGAGAGAGTGAACTGTGGTTTTTACATCCAAGTCTAAGTACAGTACTGTATAAGGGGATTCTGTAAGTGAAATAAAGTTTCATTGATATTTTGCTTTTTTTTATTAAAGGATATTATACTGTTTGAGAGAGAGAGAGAGAGAGAGAGAGAGAGAGAGAGAGAGAGAGAAAGAAAGAGACTATGGTTTTTACATCCAAGTATAAGGACAGTATAAAAAAATGGATTCTGTGAGTGAAATAACGTTTCATTGATATTTTGCTGTTTTTTTTTATTAGAGGATATTATACTGTTTGAGAGAGAGAGAGAGAGAGAGAGAGAGAGAGAGAGAGAGAGAGAGAGAGAGAGAGAGAGAGAGAGAGATAAACTGTTGTTTTTACATGAAGTCTAAGCACAGTATAAATGAATTCATGACATTTTGCTGTTTTTTCCGATAAAGTAATATGTATCTGTTAGAGAGAGAGAGAGAGAGAGAGAGAGAGAGAGAGAGAGAGAGAGAGAGAGAGAGAGAGAGAGAACTGAAGTGTTTATACATCGAAGCACAGTACTAACTTGCTAGGGAGTCGGGACGAGAACTATGGTTGGGATTAGAATGTTGAGAGTTGCCTACATATGAAATTCGGATTTTAAATATTTTTACAGTGATTAGAGATGAAACATCAACAGTGATAAAATATTCTCTTGTGTACTGTTATAATTTGTGATAATCATAGTCAACTAGGTTGTGATGAAATACGGTACAATAATTTAGATAAATAAAAAAAATGTTGCAATGCTACCTACGTCTATCTCTCGTGAATTGCTGGATTTGTTTATGTTCGTGTTTTTTTATGCCTATGGTACAGTATTTGATATTTTCATTAAAGAAATGTAGTACTGATATATATATATATATTTATAGATATTTTATTAGAGAGAGAGAGAGAGAGAGAGAGGTGTGTTTGCTACTCAGTGTGTGCAAATCGGATTTTAAATATTTTTATGGGGATTAGATCAATACAGTACAAATGGATTCTGTCAGTGAAATAACGTTTTATAGATATTTTACTGTGTTTTCTCAGTGTATGTATACTGAGAGAGAGAGAGAGAGAGAGAGAGAATGACGGCACAAGAATTTTTTAATAAATTTATGGGAGATGGTAAGGACTAACCACAAAATGACGTAAACTAGGAACTTACTGTAGTAAATAATTTTTTTATCGCAGGTGTATTTGTACATAATCGCAAAAATCCTAACATGACGTAACAAACGTAGCATTCTGTTTGGAGGTACGTGTCCCGTCGCTCCAAACTACCCACGTATTTTAGATGCTCTATACAGTACTAGTATTATCATAAAATACGTACCTGTACAGTAAATATCATTCAAAGTCGTCTTACAACACAGGAAAATACCAATATACGTAAAATGTACACCAAGTGCTTTACAGTATGCACAGAACGATGCGCAAAGTTATGTAGGTCAAAGAAAACGTGCATGTCTGAATGATAGGGGGGACTTGGGAGTAACACTTGTAGGCTGGTATACTTAATTTTGCAACATGACTTTGAATTGATATTAGGGTGTTCTGGGATGATAGTTTGAGGTGTATTTGTGTTTGAAGTCAAGTTTAGCGATGAACTGTTAAAATAAGCAGTTAAAAGTGTATCAGCCCACTTAAGAGTAATCGTATTAGGAGAGTACTGTAATGTAAGGTTACTTTGGGTGTTTTGGGATGATGGTTTGGGCTGCATTTTTGTTTGGAGTTATGTTAAATTGTTTTAGTACGATAATTTAAGGTATATTTTTGTTTGAACTATCAAATTAAGTAGTGAAGTGTTAAAATAGGCAGTTATAAGTGTTTCAGTTTATTGGGTACAAGGTATTTGGCAGTTATAAGCCAGTTATAAGCATTTTTAGAGGTGATTTTTGCATTTCCACAGTTGGTTCTGTAACCTATCCCTGCGTAAAAATGGGGAGTAAAAATGGGAGTATATATATATATATATATATATATATATATATATATATATATATATATATATATATATATATATATATATATATATATATATATATATATATATATATATATATATATATATATATATATATATATATATATATATATATATATATATATACATATATACATATATATATACATACACACACACACACACACACACAATATACACGATTCACACATGCACAGTAAAAAAAAAAAAAAAAACTCCTGTAGAGTTTTGTCTAAAAACATGTATTAAATCTAAAAATGCAAGAGTCATGTTAAAAAATTTTCAACCCATAAACCTTGTCCACATCGATTTGTAATAGCCAAGTGACTTCCAAAGATATGAACTTCAAAATTATCTTTGTAGGTTGATCTTCGATACAGCGAACTGATAACAATGTTGTAACACTGAAAAGCACCATAGTACGACAGAAATTCTGATCAAGGACTTTCGCCACTGTTGTTCAGACACTAAAATGCTATGCAGATCTGAGAGGGAATCCATTAATCTAAAGATTGTAAGCTTCAAGTACTGGTTCTCTCCTGATGCCCAGCTTTAGAATGATTGTAATCTTTTTTCCTTCATGTTTTAACCACTCGTTTTCACTTTCTTTAGGCAAGGACCAAAAGGTTGTCTTTTTTTCAGACTTTGCACAGAAAAAAAAATAAAAGGCAGGTATATCAGCTTCGAACCTTGAATAATAGTCTTATTTGGCTCTAAACACTAGAATATAGTATTGCCATTGACTTTCTTTATAAGGGACACCAAAATGACCAGCTGTGAACTAGGAAAGTACAAGATGTCAGAAATATTGCCAGCAGTGCTGACTGTGTGACAATTTTGTTTCAGGCAACACAGTATCTAGAAATGAAATGGCCCTGTAATTTGAATCATAGATGTTTTCAAGATTCAGTTAGAAACATCACTTTTGGTCATAGCTTCCCTCTCCTTCCTTGGTTTTATTTCCGTACTGTATTACTTTAATCGTTAGAACCTCACACTTGATAGACTCAGGTTTTCTCTGTTGATTTTTAAACCATTAACATATCAGTTTCAAATACATACACGAGCATGTAGCCATGCTGAGTGTTTACTGAATACAACTGATGCACCAGTTTAGTTGGATGAATGGTGGCCGTCAAATTCCCTTGGGTGATTGCTGTGGCTGGTGTCAACTAAATCCTCTTAATAAGGAGATTTATTCTCAAAATATAGGACTACTGTTTTTGCCAATATTTGAAAAACATAAATTCCTGAACTGTCTCTCTGAATTAAAATTTTTTCAGAAATTTATACTGTACATATCTATATCTGTGGCTTTAGATTTTTTGATATAATAATTTTCTTAGCTTTGGATGTCTAATTTAATTTAGAATTAATAAATTGATGATAGTGGTATTCCTTTGTTTTTCCTCTTTTTGAGCACATATACAAGGAAAGTTAATTTTTTAATCATTTAACCCTTATATTTTTTCAGTGTCAATTGCTAAATATATTTTTTTCTTGTCCATTTTGACAATTGGCCATATGTAAAGAAAATTGAATATTTAATGACCCACACAGGAAAGAATTCAATACATATTCTTTGAGCTACGCTACACCAAACGTATTTTGAATGAACGAATCGAAATACGATTAGACCACTTAACATTCGCTTTCTTTCCTAGACGCATACGATGTTCTCGTCTGCTCCGGAGGTATGTTGGAGGGGCACATACCTGCGAAGGGTATTGATGACATGATAAGGATCACTAAACCAGGTGAGTCATGGTTGATTTAGGTTTTTTCTGATAAAGAGGGTTTAATTATTGCATATGTACCTTTTTTAAGAAGTATTCTTGACTGTAAATTTCTCATGTAATAAATAAGAAAATATTGGTATTTCTGTAGAACACTTTATCTTGGCATACATAAAACCAAATGTCCGTTTAGACAGGAATTTCATTTTCCTGCTGAATTCATAAAAAGTTTTGCTGTTTTGATTAACAGCAAGGTGACAGAGATACAGGAATCAGCTGACTGTTCTATATGATTAGGCAACCCTTGACTTGCAAGCTTCTCTTTATTCATGCAATTTCACAGGAGGACTAATCGTCATAGTCATGAGGGCAGAGTTCTTGCACCAGGTGGAGGAATATAAGGGACTTGAGCGTTACTTTGACTCTTTACAGGAGAAAGGCAACTGGACGAAGGTAATGGAATTATTTCTTAGTTCGGTAGCTATCTGCTTTTTGGCTTTCATTTGCTTCATGCATTTTCGATTCGAGATTTTAACTACACCGTGAAAATACTTTTATCCCAGGTAATGTTCCTCATCCACTACAGGATCTAGCCTGACAGAACAAGGTTAGAAGACATTAAAATAAATGATTATATATATATATATATATATATATATATATATATATATATATATATATATATATATATATATATATATATATATATATATATATATATATATATATATATATATATATACATATATATACACACACAAATATATAATTTATACATATATATTATATATACTATATACAGTATATATACTCTTGTAAAATGTAGAACGTATGATTTTTCCACAATAGTGTGATATGCTTTTTAAGTGTTATATGATTTTTCTTTATACAGGAGATGTTGTATAGTATATTCTGTATATTAGTAAAGTTATGTAAGAATGTCTTTGTAATGTCAGGTCTCACAAATATTAATGATTTAGATAACTTAACAGCGTAATTTAGATTTAATAATATCTTTCTTAGTAATAGCGTAGTAGCGGGAGGGAGAGGTTCAAGTCAGACCAGATGTTCGAGTTGTCATCACAAGTGATAAGTGCATTGACAGATACTCGCCCAGTAGCGTAAGATTTTGCCTCAGTCAAGATAAGCGAAGACTCATGTTCTTCATCTTGTTTTAAAAACATGCCAATTATTACTGGGAGCAAAAACACGTCTCCATCGATTGTGTAATGTTTTGTAAGATTGCATCAGCTGTGCCTCATTCCCCAAACGTTAATAATGACATCATCTAATTGTGTTGCTTCAAGCTGGAATCCTAAAAATGTGCTCATTTGGATTTCAGGGACTTTTATGTGGTTCTCTCTCTCTCTCTTCAAAAGAGAGAAGTTATTAATATAAAGTATTTGTATGGTCATTGATATTAATCTTTGCTTCTGAGATCTTATAACTAAAGTAATTAGTGTTTCACTGGTACCGGCGCCTATCAAAAAATGCTTTGTGAATTTCAAGCAGCTGCAATTAGGTAATGCTGTTAAAGTTTTCATAAGTTTGTTTAAGGTAAAGTGACTTTTACTCATTATTACCATGGTATAATAAGGCTGATATATTAAGGGCTTTTGCTTTAGTGAATTTATACTCCATTTTCATTTTATGTCGTGTGTAATAGCGTGTTCTTAATGTCACCTGAATTGTTTGATTCTTTGTGAATCATTTGTTTAACTGTTTGAAAATTTAACACTTTGCCATATTTTATATATTTGCAGTTCCTTAGTTATTCACATTTTATATAGTGGTGATTTAACACTTACCTACTTAGCATCTTAAGTGTTTCATATTAGTTTAACACTACATACTTGATTTAATTTTAATTTACTTAGATTTGCTTTTCAAATCTTAAGCGTTTCTTAATAGTTTAAATTTTGCCTGATTAATTCAATTTTTTGATAAATTAACATTTTTTATTTAATTCAAGATTTAATTAAATTTTATGTTGTTTTCAAGTAATAGTAATTTTTTTTCTCTAACACTTTCCACTCCTGCCTCAGCCAAGACGAGAGTGACTACTACTCCAGGTACCCGCTGATAATTAGGAAGTCGACTATTCTTACTGAGAAAGTTTTTAAAAATCTAATATTGTTTGCATGATAGTGTGAAAAGATTCTTGATAGTGGTGTCAATGGAAAGATGAATAATTTTCCTATCTTTATGTCCCGTTTTCGTTAACATAATATTGATACTCTTCACGAAGGAACGATAAGAATTTCCCAAAAAGCACGGAAAACATTTGTTAGAATGAGCTTTCCTCAGTAATTTTTGCTTCATAAAACACTAATATTCTATTTTTTCCTCTTCAAGTATGTTATATTAACATCCATTTATCTATGATTATCATTTTTCATGACTGGACTGACATCATACTAATGTTATTGAATTGGAAGCCATTTTTGTAAAATAATACCTGGCACCACATTCTAAATCGGCTGCGTTCATTTACTTGGGAAATTAAGAACGCTCTGTACCGACCTCTCTAAACAAGAAAGATGCCATTTAGGAAATTACTAATTAATTATTTCTCCTTTTCCTGAAATAAGTCCTTACTGGGGAGATCACTGATATAATAATTTTGTTATATATAAAACAAAAATATAGAAAAGAACAAAAATATTGACATAACCATAAAATACAATGTAAAAGTTTTTGTAACTACTGTGTGTGACACCATACAGTCCAATTGTTTTGAGTGTGAATTTCCTTCCAGGTCATTCTCTGCTCATGCCCTTCCAGACCTAATTAAACAAACTCGGTAGGAAATTAAGAGAAAAGGATGTACAGTATATATATTAATCTGAATATATATATATATATATATATATATATATATATATATATATTATTATATACATATATATATATGTACAGTATTTGAAGTATATTCCATTTCCTACAGAGTTGGTCCTTTGTACATAGGTCTGGCATAAGTATAGACATCAGGTGGGATCTATGTCGAAAAGAAATATAATATTATATATATATATATATATATATATAATATATATATATATATATATATATATATATATATATATGTGTGTGTGTGTGTATTTGTGTGTGTGGCACTGTGCATGAATCCACACACTCTACACCTACTCTATACCTAGAACAAAAGCTCTCATATTTCACGGACGATGGATTAGCGTTCCAACGGTTAAAAGAATATACATTTGTGAAGCCTTATTTTCTCTAACGCTTACTTTTGGGTATCCCTTTAGAAAGTGCCAACCTAGTGCCCAACTCTGATATGAATATGTGAAAATATGCACAAGTAATTCAATATATTTCAATGATTTTGCAATGACTTTATGAGTACAAATTAATTTTTTTTTATTTAAGCAATAGTTGTTTGAAATGACAGATCAGTGAATAATATATTGCTCCTGTTTCTGGATGATATTTTATCGATGGCCAATCACTCAGTTAACAGGGAATACCATACATAGTTTTCTAAATTCAGATTTACCAACGCTGTGTGAGAATTTTATAACAGGCTGAAATTAGTACATACACGCAGACATATAAAACTCTAAAACTCTCTGGATTTACCAAAAATATTCACTTTTTATTAAATGATTTCTGATGATTTATTACATATTCTTGTAAATTCTTGTAATTAACTAAATTTAAATTGTTCAAGTATTTTTTTAGCTTTTCATAGGACTTCATATCGGATATCATTGGCATTAGTTATGTTTCCATAAGCCTGATATTTGAAAAAATCTCCGTCACTTTCATAACACTATGTTCGGTCAGTGAAAAGAATGTCATGTTACTTGCAATGAATGTGTGTATGAGTGTGTGTGTGTGTGCGCGCGCGCGAGAGAGAGAGAGAGAGAGAGAGAGAGAGAGAGAGAGAGAGAGAGAGAATTCACACGGCAGTGGGGTCGTGAGGTTTGCTGGCGCCTGGGGGCAAAGCCTTTTATGGCGCCCCGAAAAGTTGGGCCCGGCCGGGGGGAGGACTATTTTCATTTGAGTGTGGTAATCTTGGCAGGAAATGTTTGCCTTCATTATTTTAGATATATTGTGTTAAAACAAAACATTCTAATTTGCATAATAATATTCTGGGACGATAGAACACAAACCGAATTTGCAAACTGAAATAGTTTATTTTACTGCAATTAATTAATCATTTGCCCTCATAAATAAATTCCAAAATGTTGATAAAATAGCTAAAATGTAGATTATAGTAAAGCATCACACTAACCAGTAACTGTTAATAACCAAAGACAAATGGCAAATTAAGTAAATTTGAGTAAAAAAGGAGTTAAACATTAGGGAATACAGGGGATAAGAAAATCATGAAAATCTACAATTTGTTGCCAGCATAGAAGTTAATACTAGAAAAAAATTTAGAATTTGTGGTAAAAGACTGAATAGATATAATGCCTGAAAAGAAAACTTATAAGAACAGAGGTGAATTAGTTCACTAACTATAAACCTTACTTTTCTTTAAAGAATGTTTAACGTGCGTCAAAATAATGAAAACAAAAAGATTGAAGTGATGGTTGCTTAGGATCAACCATATGCAAGGAAATAAGACGGTATAAAGGTATTAGAATATAAAGATAATTAGACAGATATTGATAACAGAAAACCTAAACAAAGAAAAGGATTGACAATGATTTGTAGGACATTAAGTATTAATGCACGTTACAATGTGTTGACAGTTTTGTCTTTCTAGCTTTTACAGCCGCAGATCTGTCTCTCACGTCATCAAAGTTTATTTTGTTTGCGATCTCTTGCTCTACACTTAGTACAGTTAAAGCTGACAATCTCTCTTGCCCCATAGATGTTCGCAGATGCGACAAGATAAGTTTCAACTTACTAAATGATCGCTCACAACTAGTAATTGATACTGCAATGGTCAGAAGTATCTGAAGGGCAACTCGGTTTGGGAAAACACTTTCATCCCCATATTGTGCAATGAGCAAGCAAAGTAATTCCTGTGGGCTGGTGATCAGAACATCATCTCGTGTTTTAAGCAGCATTCTGCAATCTACAATTTCGCTGAACAGTTCCAAGCCATCTAAGTCAGTGTCATAGAAACTTGCCACATTAATGCACCTTTCTTTGATGTATGCTTCATTGGTTGTAGATAGCAACTCCTTAATATCCAAAAGAAAGCCAAACTTTGAATCCAAGTTATGCAGTCTGATGAACCGTTCGCCCATTTCATTATGCATTCTGTCAATAGTACCTTTTAGCAGACGTTGCATCTCATTTTCTGCTGAGAATGAGGCCTGCAGCAGCAGCATCATCATCTCCAGTTTCCCCAGGCATTTTTTCCTCACTCTACATCGTCTGGCAATTCTCACATCCCAAGCATGACAGAGCTCCTTTGCTTTTATGATAGATGTCTGTCAGATATCCTCCCGATTAGCAAGGAAATAAACTTGCAACGCCTGGATATCTTGTGCTGCCTCATGGAAATTCAATTTTGGATCCTGCAGCCGCTTCTGGACTCTGTCAATCTTGGTAAGTAAAATGTTCCAAAAATTTGGGCAGCAAAGAAATCAAATGTCAAAATTCTGCTCAATAGCTGTGTTGCTTCACTTCTGGTATCTGTCTCATTCAAATGACTTCCAATGGTCTCTAAAAGTTGGACCAAATCCCCCACATTTTCGTGTATGGGTCGAACTGCATCAGCTCTAGCACTCCAGCGTGTTTCAGATTCAGCTTTCACAGATATAGGCAAATTCTTCTTTAATCTCTCCCATCTATAGTTCGACCTTGAAACATACACTGCCTGCACAGTTCCAAAAAATGTGACCATCACCACCTCATGACTAGCGGAATGAACCCCAGCCAAATTTAGAGAGTGGTGGTTACAGTTCACATATATTGTTTTAGGGTTCACTGGAGCAAATCTTTGTTGTACTTCTGATTTGTGTCCAGACATGACAGCAGCATTATCATAACACTGAGAACGACAGTCTTCAAAAGGCAAATGATCTTTCTCCAGCTGCTGCATTACTACATTTACCGTATACTTGTTGCATCCTTTTGGTGTACTTTAATAAATCCAAGGAAACTCTCTTTCACGCAAACTGTTTTTTTCTTTATAGCTTATCTCTACATATCTTATTATCTCTGACATTTGTTCCCCATGTGCAGCATCTGGAGTGGAATCAAGCATTATACCGTAATACGTAGCTCTTCGGATGCCATTCAGTAAAGTGCTTCTAACAGTAGATACAATAATCTGGATGAATTCATTTTGAACATCAGCAGACAAATATGAAGGGGACTTTGGATTGGACACTTTGTTTAAGCAGTATATCGTGATTATGCTAGCCTGAGCATGCTGAGATGATGGTTGATGGAATACCAGGTGCTGTCCTCACGCAAAACTTACCCTTGTAATAGCCGCTTCAGACAAACTAGCAATCGCTTCCTAGTCTAGTTTTAGTAAAATTGATTTAGTCTACCTCTGGGGCCTGGGCTCTGTGGCTACCGTCTGTGCTAACTTTTTCATACCTTGGTTCTCACGGCGTGTATAAAATTGTGAAATTGTGTTGACAGTGTTGTTGTGACTAACGTCTTTCTCATTCGAGAATGAAAAAAGGTTGCATAAATTAAAATTTCTTACTATATTTTTCGTTGCAAAAGATAAATAAATAAAATACTTTATGTATTGATAATAACATCAGCCTCAGCTTTATGAAATTGCAGAAATAATTGTTGTCTACAGTTTGTTATGCACAAAAAAAAAAATGCTCATGAAAGAAAACGAAACACTAGATTGATGGGGGGTAACTATTCAATATCTTTGCACTGACTCTCGGTCACTGAACCACTTATTTGATAAGTACGTAATAAAATTTGATAGTATAGTAATTAACACAATGATTACATTTATATATAATGAACATTAAAGGAAGTCAGTCTTCGGTAAATATAAAATATGTACTGAAAACTCATAAGTTACTGGTTTCATCACCCCCATTTCCCCCAAAATAGATGTCTTCTCAACTTCAGTTTGGCGCCCCCACAATGCTGCGTCCGGGGACTTATGTCCTCCCCAGCCCGCCCCCCGCCCTCACGACGCCTCTGGCACACGGTAGAACAGCAGCCACCAGTTCTTTTTAGCGCAGCTACTGCCAAACTGCGAATCTCCTCAGAGAGAAATATTACGATCTTTGTACGTTGTGTAAAGTACATGTTTTATATAGGATTAGGTTGAAAAGGTAAAAGGTAACATACAATTTTTTTTCCTCGAACTTCTTTACAATGAAGAATACCCTTGGAAATTATATGTTTGAAAACTGAAAGTGTTGAATTGTTTTGATACTTTCGGCCTGGGTAGTATAGGTAATTTCCGCACTGTTTTTAAGTGGGGTAAGGTTAACGTGGATATATATAAATAGATAGAGAGATAGATATACTTTAACCAAGTGATAAAGAGAAGCCAATTACTGTACTTAGCACAATGACATTAAAAGAATTACAGACGATAGAATTAGTGTTATCTAGAGCTGAATAACTTTTTTTTTTTATTAAATGAGCAATTCTCTCCAGAATTTGACTTAGAAGTGCCTTTCCATCATCTTGCATCTCTACTCATGATACTTTGTGGGTTTCTTTTTTATCCTAATAAAAAAAAACATTCTTCAAGAACCATTAATCTCAAAGGTTAGGTTTAGCAGTAAGAGCATTCTTTTAATCTGCAATGTTGAAGGTGCGAGATTTGAATAGCCTACGTCTCGTTTTTGACTTTGTATAGGTTACAGTATACTTCAGACAACAGGGCTTTCCTGTGTCGAAAAGAATCTCATATAGATTATAAAAATTATTTCAGATTCCATTGTCAGTGGAAGTTGAGTAGGTTCATGGATCTTCCTAGAGGCATCTGTTTCAACGCGACTGCGTATTTTACCCCATTACTTATGCATACTAAGGCAGAGAGCTGTAATGTTTTATCCTCGACCGTGTACATTTAGCCTGTTGCCTGTGCGTTAACAAGGTGATTCGACAGTGGAAGAACTAGTATTTTTAATGGAATTTGGTGAAAGCAATCGTTGGATGATCCTTCCAGACTAAAAGCCAGTGCTGGCATAAGGCCAGCTTAATCTAGAACGAATTAACGATAAAATAATTGTGATGGATATCAGTGCAGATTTGGCCGTTTGTCTTTATGAAACCATTTTGCCCATCTTAAAATAGTGTATCGGGAGTTTTTCGGGAATTAATGGTTCTATAGAAGGAAGCATATCAGTGTTTCTACCACGTTTTAGTATACTTAATAATTATTGGTGAGTTTAACCTAGATGGTGGAAAGGTGCATAACTAAACAATCATTATTCAAGATCAAACTTAATGCTTGGTCTGTTTACGGCGATGTGTTGCGTCGTTTGGAGCAGGTTAGCTTTCTGTTCAGTGTTCTTTATGTCTCTGATATTCGTGAAACGCACTATTTTTACGATACTTTCATATGAAAAATCTAACATTTTCATGTTCTTTCCAGGTGGAAGTGAAAAAAGTGCCGAACTACCTGGCTGGCAAGGATGGAATCATCTTCACCTATAGGGTTTTGTAAGTTTGTCTTCTAAATACATTCTTGTATGGTCACCATAATTAATTTGGCACTGTACTTTGGAGTGAGGTTTGATTGTTGTGAGTGACCTCTAAAGCAATGACTGAGCATAATTTCTGTTCATTGTCACTTGCTCCAATACAGATAAAACTTTACTTGATTGTTTGTTTTTCACATTTTACCTCTGCACAATCTTGATGGCAAGTATTGATGTTTGGCTGCTCCTTGAGATCATATTGTAAACTAAACTGGCAATAAAATTGCAGTGAATTTCTTGATAAATAACGGCGCCAAAGTAACGATGAGTTGGCAAGTAATTATCATCAAACTAACACTGAGATATTAAAACTCATTTTCTTCCCCATTTTCTACACGTAGAAGATCGGCTCTGAATAACAAATAGCCTTGGCAATCTCGTGTGACATTTATTCTGTCCTTTCACTACTGTCCAAATCAAGATTTAGATTCTTTTGTTTCAAGTCACGATTGTTGTAGCCCATTATACGAAAATGTTTAAAATTTGAAAACGTTGGTTACAGGGTCACCACCTAACGTGCAATTGAATGCCACCATACCCTATATATGAAACTGTATTAACAGACATGGATTGTCAGTTGAAGAATTTTTGTGAATGCTGCAGACTGAACATAAATTTCCATTATTATATGTTACATATAATCACATTGGTGTTGTGACTCATTATCCTCAAAGAGGTAACTACAGCTTATAAAAGGATCCGAATTTTCCAGGGGTAGAAAAAAAAAATAATTTGGAGACTTCCTGTTATGTGGTCCATCACGGCGAAGCAGTCTGCCAGTTTTAATGAAGGTTTCAGCTGATCAGTTATTTGTCTTTATATCCAGTGATTTTTACAGGTTTTTAAAAAGCAGATTTGTCTGAAAAGAATCATTGAGTAAACAAGGAAATGCTGGGGTAGCATAACCTGAGTTAATTTTTTGTCAATCACGATCTCCTCTTCGTACTGAAGTATAAAATGTTACAGCAAATACTGAAAACACATTTTCGTCAAATTTTTGGGAAACGAAAGAGGTTATTGTAGGGTGTTCTTTATCCTCACTGTTATCCCTAAGCTAAGCTAAAGGTCGGTTGCCTTGATGCTTTTACTGCTAAACTCTTCATCGGTAAATCCTCCCACAATTTATCACGCCTTCTGCTTCTTCGTCTCCCTTGCCCAGGCCATCAAATACTGGACTCTTATCATATCTACAGTATAATCTTTACCACCCCAACACTTCCAATTCCTTCGTATTTCGGCTGTTCTTGAAGGATTAAGAATACTGTAGAGTGTTTGTAAACAATTCTTTTATTCTGTATAAAGTATACTATTAATTTTGATATTTTAATTCTAAGAGAAATATGAGCAGACGAGAAAATGCGAAACTGTTTCATTTCATTTTGATGTTGGTATTCTTATCGAAACATGGAAGGCATCGGTAAGTTCTCGAGGATAATGTTTCAGAATAACATTTAGCATAAAAAGATCTAAAATAGATAGATAAGAAGAATATTCTTAGCACGGAGTTCGACAGAACCAGCTCGGTGATACCCAGCTTTTATGGAGTACTAGACTGACTAGAGTTTTTAGTATGGTTACTATTGTCTTCCTTTGTCACAGAAGTATGGAACAATAACTTGGTTGACAATCCATCGAAATAATCAATCAGTCTCTCTCTCTCTCTCTCTCTCTCTCTCTCTCTCTCTCTCTCTCTCTCTCTCTCTCTCTCTCTCTCTCTCTCATGTCATAAACATCTACTATCCCGAGGATAATGATGGTGACGCCGGAGTTTCTATTCGGTTCTGAGATTAAACTGTGAAATCTGAAATCGTTTTAAAGCATAATTCTTGTGTATAAATGTGTTGATCATTGTTGGAAGAGAGAGAGATATATATACAAAATGGGGTACTGGGAATGGATCTGTACTCAGAACTAAAAACATTTTTGTTCAGTAAACTTCAGACTTCTCTTTAGCATACATTATTTGTTGTTATTAAAGTACCTTTTAAGGACGGGGGAATACCCTTTATGTCTTCAGTATTCTCATATAAATTACAGTAAAATGCGCACGTACTACATCGTAAACTGGCTTTTTTCCCTGGGTTAAAGCATCAATCAAACGCAGACAACATACCTCTGAAGTTAAATTACATACACACAGGAGCTGCATCATCTGGAATAAACGATGTACGTCAGCGTTAACAGCAGCAGCAACAAGAATAATTATAATTCGGTAAAACTGGAAAATGTGCTGGTGTTCCTAAACTAGGATACCATATCAAAGTTGCACAGAAAATCATCTTACGGAAAATGGAACTTCAAAGGGATCTGCAAGAAAGATCTTTCGCCTTAAACTTAGCAAACTTACAAGGGAAAACTTGTTTTCAAATGGATATCACGAAAATCCATTGTAATTGTTCACATGCTCCTATATTGTTATCTGACACATTGTTCTTTATACTGTACCTGTCGAGGTCATTTTTCATTATGTAATAAGAGTGAAGGAGGAGGGCGTCAATGTAGAGCCATATTTGAGCGCCGGGAAAATAAGTGTTTGTTGTCCGTCATCAGCTGATCGGGTTTCTGACACTTGACACTTTTCTTGACATGTCTAACTTGCACGGAGTAAAGCATACCAAGGGAGACGCCTGAAAGGTACGAATTTAGCCTTCTTGAATTGTAATAAGCATAAAATACATGTTCATATTGTATGTGAGGAGGATACGCGTAACAAAGCAATGCAGGAAAATTAGGGAATAGGCTTCGGTGAAGCCTTGGTGCCAAAGCGAACGTTCAGGCTAGGCCAGGAAGCATATGTTTACTAGCCTTATCTTATAAAGAAATGCAGCATGTAAACAAAATTTTGACATTAGTCTATTTTGAATCCATTCTAGACTAGCAAAGGCTGCGGTTGGCTAGCAGGCTTGTTCATACCATTTTATTAATAGTCCAGGCTGTAGGCTACAATTCGGTCAGGTATTTAATTTATGTAAAGCAGAGTTGGGGATTTTGGATTTACAGGCTTCTTTTTGAGGAAGCTTAGCCTAACTTTGTGTGGTGGTGATGGAATAAGTAGGTAGGTATAACTGAGGCAAGCCTAAGCAAGCCATGGCTCAGGTTAGGTCAAGTCAGTTTACGATAGGTGCCTAGGCCTATGCATCCTTATCAATTCATTTTACATTTTTTTTATATGTAAAGCACTGGACGGTTAGCCTGTCATAATATGGAGTTCTAAAATCATTGTAACGCACACTAGGTACCATTTCTGTGATGATTGTAACACTACAATGCTGGAATAGCCCAATGAAAAGATTGCAATGAACTGAAATAATGCATTACCTAATGTAGGATAGGAGGCAGCATCCTATCAGGCTGAAAGGCCTTTGCTACTTTGGGTGCCCCTGGACCTGTTACAGTGGTATATAAATATGCCTAGGGGATTTGCATATCATTAGGACTGGTCCAAAAAATAGCCACTGCCTTTCTCACAAGTATCATAGAACTTGGATTCTTTCACCTCGTCTTTCAGAATAGGCTGCTTACCAGTATGACTAAATTAAGGTAGTATGACATGAAGTATCATAACTGCAGTTTGTTCCGACACAGTATATATACAAACCTTTGTTCCTTTACAGTAGGAATTACGGTATTTCTAAGTAATGCAGACACGGCTGCTTTTACCTTGGAAATTGGTTTTCCCTACAGTTTTAGTGCCCTTGATGAAGAAGCAGCGGTTACCTTGTGGGGGTCAACTATTTACATCCTACCTCTACCCAACAGCGATGGGGAACTTTGGGATTGCGGGGTACTGGGTGGGAGACATACGTAAATAAGCCGCCATGTTTGTGTTCTGGTAAAGACCGAGAATACGCCACCTTCAGGGAGCCATATGATCCACGGGAGGGAGAGGTTGTGTGGGTAGTGGGTTACTCGGGGTGGTGGGTGCACAAGGTACGTGTTGGTATAAGTGGGTGGGGGTTGACTGACAGGTAGAGTCGGACATAAATAACAGCATCACAAGTCTGCCACTTCAACATCAAAAACACTAAAACTGCAGGAAAAAACAATTTCCAAGGTAAAAGCAGCCGTATCCCCAATACTTGATTGCGAAACTCACAAGTTGCTTGGAGCTGGGTGGTAGGGGTGACGTCCAAGAGTTGCCAGACAGGGAATGTGCAAGTGACGTCATGAAATGGGTGTGACTTGAACTTGATACCAGACGTCCGCCTTGTAAATATGGATACCAAGAGACATTGATTATGAAACATATAAAACGGTATCATGGAAATAAACGAGAAAAGTACTGATGGGGTGGATGGAATAGATTCGCTGCTGCCTTAAGGATGTGAAACCTGGTTTTCGGGTCTTCAAAATGAATTTTGAGATAGGCCACTGACAGGTAGCCAACAAAGTTGCACTTTCTGCGTCCGTACCTGGGCGTTGTGTCATGAAGCTCCCTCCACCGCCTTTCGATGGTGTTGGTATGGGCACCGGTCACTTTTAAGTGGACGTAGCCTTCATGACTTAAACATTCGTATGCTTTCCAGCAGTCCGATACGATCGTGGTCCCCGGCACAATGTAATCTTTGATCACTGATATTAGAGTTTCGCTGTTCCTACTTTCAACGGGAACAACGAAAAATTGTCTGGTTTCACAGCATATGCCACCAAAGACCCACTGCCCCTCTATAATCCTCCCAAGGTTATACTTTCTTTTGCCAAATTTAGCTTCATCTGTTTCTACTGTTGTGCAGGGGCCTCCTATTTTCTGTTTCTGATTAAACCACCAATTTACAATTACTTCCCTTGAAAAGCTACACCAGTCATTGATGGCTACATCACTTAAATTCAGTTCAGTCCTAACAACTTTGTAACTAGACAAATCGCTAGTGAACAGATAACAAAATATCAACAGTTTCAGTATCCAGTTTCGAACCAGAAAACCAGGTGCCCTTGAAGACTTGGTGTAATTACACTTTTTTCTGCCTTTTTTTGGGCCAGCATAATACAACGCAAAATCCTTATAGTTGAGGTAGCAGTTATCACACGTCCGGGGAAGGGTAAACCTGTTGATAGGTTCAGAAGACCTGGAAGTAGAAGGAACAGCCGCAGACATGGTGCGTACTTAAGTGATGGAGGTGGAATCCGGAAGGTGACAGAAGGAGGCCGTGACAAAATTTTGGGACGAAAGAAGCCCAGGCCAGTGGGGTGGGGGGTGAATATATAGGCTTGTGATTGGTGGAAAGCAGGCAGGGGGGTCAAGTGTTGCCATAACATAACGCAACTTTAAAGGTTTCAAGAGAATTTATGAAATGCATACAAAATCTTTCTTCTTTCAGGACAAGATATGAACATCAGTAAAATGTTTGACAGGAAAGGTGTGGTAGAAAGTCCCTTTTACTTTTTTATGTAACTAAACTTTGAATCAAAACATAAGTTTTTAAGCCTTTAAAATGCATCTTCCTCCTTTAGTTTTGGACCAATCTAATGAAATTTTAAATATAAAATGGGGAAACATTTAAAAGAAAATTTTATTTTTTTTTCTGTAATTTTTGGCAATTTTTTTTTTTTCACGACACCTTATCCCCACTGGACAAGATTCTTGGCAAGATAGTATGTTCTTTTAGGTTACTTAGTACGTGACGGGGTTAGGGTTTCCCTCAGGTGAAAGGTAAAGTATAGGCTATGAAAACTAGTAAATGGTTTCACAGCAACGGGGTGGCAGAATGGCGCTTCGTGCCTTATCCGATTTTGACGAGATAACTGCAAGCACGTATGTTCTGGCAAGAGGTAATGTTGCGCTGCACGCACCCGCCACAGGGGTCACAGTAGGCTGGCAATCAAGTAATTAGCACTTATCAATAACCATGATTGATGACAGCAAGGGTATGCAGATGTTAAAAACCGTTTACCAAAAGTAAACCATGCCTAATGTTGATGATGCCTTTGATAGAAGGTAGGAGAAGGTGCTCCAGCCAACCAACCCCTAAATGTAGGGATACGTTAAGAAAGAACAAGGCTATCAACCACTCAAACGAACTGACAGGCTACAGCTTAGTGGTGTTCATTTAAGTAAACCCAGAAATATTCACTGAAGAGAGAAAAAACGGTAGTAATGAAAAAGAGAAGTGAAAACATCATAGGAAGTGTAATAGAAACATAACTGGTCTACAGAAAAGTAACATTATAACACCAAAAAAGAGATGTTTTGTCATGATTGTGTATAGCTTTATGAAATGATGCTACGTACACAGACGGAGGGAAAGAAACGCAAGGAAGAGAAGCGAAAGATAAAACGATAATAAGGAAACAGCAAAATACAACCACTGTAAGAAATGTAATCAAAACAC
This sequence comes from Macrobrachium rosenbergii, assembly GCF_040412425.1. Classification (NCBI taxonomy): domain Eukaryota; kingdom Metazoa; phylum Arthropoda; class Malacostraca; order Decapoda; family Palaemonidae; genus Macrobrachium; species Macrobrachium rosenbergii. Next base: position 26,584,528 of record NC_089768.1, on the reverse strand, counting down.
AACCGTTTTAGGAAAACATAACGTTATTACATGGGAAAAGAGCCAAAAGCCCCAGTATGACGTCATGAAACCCCCACTTTCACGTCATAAACAAGTAGGTATCGAATTGTCTTCAATTTTTGGCGAAAAGCTCCATTACAACATCCCGCATGCGCAATAGCTTAGAGGAGAAAAGTAGTAGTAGTGTGAGAGGTTTGCCTTTGCACCGGCTACTGAAGTTGGGTGTATTTGTCGTTCATTTGCAGCAGTTTTTTTGGGTTGGAAATGCTGTATAGAGCAGGAAATACCATAATAATATGCTAAAACCTCCTCCCGGTGTTTTACCCCACCCATAACCCCGCTTTCCCATCAGTCCCCCTTACCGTAGGATAGAGTTGTCTCCGTGTTTCCCTCACCCAAAACCCTGGATTCCCATCGGGGTCTCCCTTACCGTAGGGTAGAGTTCAAAGGTAAATTGTAAGTTAATTACAGCCGACCGCCAAAAATTAACGTTAAATTGTTAATAAGCATCCAAAATACTGTAAGAAACTGCCATTTCTCGCTAAATACCCACCGTGTACCTATAACTTAGTTCTACCAGAATTACTTACATCGCAGCTGGAAACGGCCGTTGAACTTTCGAACAAGGTGGTTAGGCAGTTAACTTTTATCTGGGAGGTGGGAGTCGTGCCTGCCCAGATGTAAACATCCCAATTTCCTTTCGGTCATTGTGCGGTGCAGACATGTTTCTTCCCTCTCTACCCTGACAGTCATTGGGTTGTTTTTTCCCTGTGGGATCTTTCTTTTACCTTGTATGGTTGCTTTGCATGTATGGAATGCAAGCCCAGGAAGGTAATAAGCCTTGTAAGCCTGCTTTCCCCCAGCATGTGTGTCCTTGGGTTGGCAGGAAGTGCAGTAGCTTTAGATCTAATTTTGATGTGGACCCGCACACCCTTTGCTCCTCTTGGAGGGGGCATGTGTGCTCTAGAGATTCTACTTATGCCGAGTGTTGCTCCTGGTTGGCTGAGCAGTGGGCGAAGTTTGAGGGGAGGAAACAGTACCAGAGGAAGCCTTCCAAGGCATCATCTGAGGGATATACAGTACTCCCCCTATGACTCCCTTGGTGGCTAACCCTTCGGGAACGTTTCTCTCCCCTGGCAAGCTTCCCCTTCTGGCTGCCTCTCCTTTGGAAGAGGACTCCCCCTCATCTCCTTCGCTCACTTCTTCGGGCGTGGAACGACGGGGGAGGGGGCGGCAATCAGTGCAACCTCTTCTCGGGGGCCTTTCCTCGCCCCGGGGGGGTAAACTTTCCTCCCGGAGCAAGCCCCCTGGAGAGAAAGGTGACTTCCTCCACTAACCCGACTTTTTCCACTTAAGCCTTGTACTCAAATGCTTCAGATCTCGGTTGGGGGGCTTTTCTGAAAGACATGGAAGCTTTTGGGATTTGGTTGCCAATAGAGAGGAACCTTCACATGATGAGGGAATTGAAGGCTATTCATTTAGGTCTTCAATAATTTGCAAAAGTGACGTTCAGCAAGACAGTAGTGGTCCACTCAGACAACACCACCGCTCTGTTTTACATAAAGAATCAGGGAGGCACTCACTCCTTCCTCTGCCAAGCAACGAAGGACCTTGTTTAGGCAAGGAAGAATCAAACCAACATAGTGACGAGATTCATTCAGGGCAAATTGAAGTGCTAGCGGGCGAGCTAAGTCATCGCAGACAGGTCCTGCCCATGGAGTGGACTCTAGATTCACAGGTATGCACCGACCTGTGGGAACTGTGGGGAAAGCTGTCGATAGACCTGTTTGCAACGTTGAGGAATCATCGCCTCCCGTTATTTTGCTCTCCAACCCTGGGTCCTCTGGCATGGGCAATGGATGCCATGCTTGGACCTGTATGCCTTCCTGCCATTCAGCATGGTTAGGGAAGTTTTAAACAAGTTTTTAACCCACCACAGTGCTTCAGTGACCCTAGTGGCTCCGTTCTGGCCTCGAAAGGAGTGGCTCCCGGACCTCCTCAGGTTTCTAGTGGACTTCAAGACTCCTGCCACAGAGACCAAGTCTTCTCCAACAGCCAAATTTCTGAGGATTCCACCAAGGTCTTTCCGCTCTTGCTCTGACAGGATTCAGACTATCAGCAGACTTGTCAAAGCGAAGTGCTTTTCAAGACCAGCTGCAGAGGCAGTTGCAAAGTGTAGACGCCAGTCTACTTCTAGGGTTTACCAAGCTAAGTGGGCAGTATTCCACAGCTGGTGTAGAAGTCATAACATCTCTTCTACTCAAACTTCAGTAATGCAGATTGCGGATTATTTCTGCTTTTTTTTGATGGCACAGGGGCCTGGATCTAGGATCTAATCAGGACATCAGTGATTTGATTAAATCCTTTGACACAACCAACCAAAGTAAGACAGACTCAGTCGCCTGGAATCTGGAAGTTGTCCTCAAGTGGCTTTCAAGTCCTCCATTTGAGCCTCTTCGCTCCATCTCTTTTAGAGACTTGACAAGGAAAACTCTTTCTTGTTGCCTTGGCTAAGGCCAAAAGAGTCAGCGAGTTGCAGGCCATAGATAAAAGAGTCAGATTCTCCCGAGATGTGGTCTGCTCTTTTACCTTGGGTTTTCTGGCAAATAACGAGACTCCCAAGCCCTGGCCCCATTCTTTCATCATCAAGAGTTTGATGGACATTCTTGGTCCAGAAAAAGAAGAGATAACTCTTTGTCCTGTAAGGGCATTGAGGTATTACCTGAACAGGACTGAGAGGATCAGAGGTCCCTCTAGTAACCTCTGGTGTTCCGTAAAAAAACCCTTCCCGACCACTTTCCAAGAGTGCCATGTCATTTTTTTCAAGAGATATTATCTCCGAGTCACATGCGAGAATACGAGAGGACCTTTTACGTGTTTTTAAAGTTAAAGCCCACGAAATTAGAGCTGTCGCTACCTTGTTGGCTTTTAAACATAACATTTCCGTATCTGCAATTCTTCATTCAACTTTTTGGAAGTGTAAATCAGTGTTTGCGACACATTATTTACGAGGAGTGAAGACAGTGTTCGAGAACTGCAGTACTCTGTGTCCGTTATCTGTGGCTGGCATGGTTCAGTATTGGGGGATGAAGCATAGGCATTATTCTCCTATTCTCCACCTCTTCGCCTTGATATAGGCTGTCGAGTCTTGGGGAGCCTGGTTGTACTGTGTACCTGGAGTACCCACCATCCTTTTAATGGATAGGTAATGGTTTTTTTAATTTTGTGCAGTTTTGCTAGCCATCAGATAACTCCTTTGCTGCATAATTTCCACTGATGCTTTGCTGACCATCAGAATACTCCTTCACTACAAAGCTCCCATTGTAGTAGGCACTCCACGGTGATACCGCCACGCCACTATGGGTCAGGATGTGCACCAGCCGGAGGCAGTATCTTCCTGCAGTAGCTCTCTTACCAGATAAGGTTACAACAAGCATTTTAAACAATGCTTGCTACCTTTTCTATTTCAAAATTCTTTTCCATACTCAATTTTTTGGAGTAGAATATGTCCATGCATCCCATGTCCTGTCAATATGGGATTCAGCTATGTAATTACTTGGTAAGTTATTTATATGAAAATGGTATTTTCATAATAAAATTTAAGTTTCATAGACAGCAACCCCCACATATTTGCGGTCTCACTATTCACGGACTCATGCACGCGGATTTCTCTGTGGAACGTATCTACCCATTATTCGCGGAAAATTCGCCCATCCGTGGTATTTTTCACTGAGAAATATTCACTAATTACAGTATATTCATATCTTTATCATGACTAAATGCATTTTTTGTGATAAAACTTATTAAAATACTAAACTATCAAAATAGGCAGTTATAAGTGTTTTTAGAGGGGTTTTAAGTATTTGCAGATTTTAGCTATTTGCGGGGGGTTGCAGTATGCATCCCCGCAAATACAGGGGGTTTACTGTACTATATACACTTTACAAGTAATTACACAATCAGAGCCCTCCCTCCTCCCCTCTCATGGACATAGGACACAAACAAATTGAGCTCTTCAGCTGTGTTGTAGCTATACTTTCCTGAAAGTGGGCGGGGTCTTGTCACCTACACTAAAACAATAGAAGTGCTACCGCAAATTTCAAAATTTAAGCTGCTGTGGAAGTTAGAAACATTAGCTATGTAGTTACTTGGTAAGTATATATGAAACTCAGTTTTATGAAAATACCATTTTTCACAGCTAGTCTTATGTATTCCCCCAGTTTTCTGTTAGAGGATTTCAAGTGTTTGTTGACCACATTTCAGATGTTCTTGCTATACATTGGTAAAAAATGTTGTGCAGTTTCATCTCAATATCAAGTAAGCAGCATGCTCTATTCATGCAAATTCAGTGCTGCATCTATCCTGGAACCCGTCCTCAGGAATTGAAAAAGCTGTCTGTTACAAGATGGGCCTGCAGAGACAGTGCGCTGAGAACCATAAAGAAAGTGTTTACAGCTCTAGTGCAGTTTCTGATTAAGATACATGAAAGTAACCCACCAGACAAAGCAAGTGGAGATGCTGTGTTTTTGTTGCATAGCATCATCTTTGAGCTGCTTCTTTACCAGGAAATAGCAACACCAGTATTCCTGGCGACAGCTACTGCATCAAATACTCTTCAACAGCAAGACCATGACTTACAGTCTGCATATATGATCAGTGATGGTGTGCTGAAAAGACTTAGTGAGCTAAGGACAGACAAAGAATTCTAGGCTATGTATGAAACGGCTACACGACAGGCACAAGATGCAGATATGGGGGTTCCAGACGAGATTCCAGGTCATCGAGACCAGGAAAAGTGCCAGCAAGGTTCAAATATACCTCTATGTCTGCAACAACAGATCACACTTCACAGAGTTTGGAGGAGTTCTATCGTATAAAAGTATATTACCCATTTCTGGACAAACTTGGTCAAGAAATTAGAAGAAGTTATAGAGAGAAGGATGGGGGAGAATGCCAATGAGCTTGAAGGCAGGTGTAGACTTAACAGCAAGTACTCTATTTCAAGATCTCCATATGCTCTGCAAATTTTACAGCTTCAAAGAAGAGGAAGACAAACATTTGACAGAGTTGAGGGTATTTTGCTCATCCTACTCCTTGCCAAAACATGATCCGAGATCCACTCTCAAGTGTATTAAGGAGAACGATGTCCATCTTGTCTTTCCAATTATGTACGAGTTGCTTAAAGCTCTTCCTGTAACAAATATGAAGCACTCCTTTTCCAAGCTCAAGATGGTTAAGCATAGGCTGCAGAGCCTGTGTGGAGAAGGGAGACTCTACGATCTAATGCTACCAAGCATTGAGATAGACATCACAGTTGATATGGTTAGTCATAAATATTTTCAAACATATGGCTAACAGGAGAATGCTACTATGATCTTTGAAGTTTAATAGGCTGTAGCATCCACATTCTTCACTAAAGTTGTTAATTTAAGTATTAATGATTAAGAAAATATATATTTTTTGTTTTTCAATAGGGTTAGGTTTTTATTATTAATAGTATCTTGAAAATCTTCCAATAGAAACAGGTCATGTTAAAGGAATTAATGTTGATAATTCTGTATTCTGTAATAAAATGTATTGATTTTAATGGATTTTAAGACTGCCACATTATCCTTTCAACATTTCTTCTTTTTATATGTATCGTATATTATTATATAAAATTGTAACACATAAAACATGGCAGATTTCATTTTCAAAAACTAAGGGAGTGCTCTTTTTTCCCACTTGTGCCCCTTCCCTTCTGAAAGTCTGTGCACGCCCTGGTCCTGGTAAACACGGCGGCAGCTTATCTCATACAAATCACAAATAATTTGAAAATAAGTCAACAGCTGTACAGTAAGTGGAGACCGAAACTTATTTGGCCAGTGCTGGGTAATCATATAAAGTACTGATTAGAAGTATCAATAAGTAATTAACTTTAGCTCAACTTATCTCTAGTGTCCATGAGATAAGGTACCTTGTGTGTATGACATGCGGACTTACCATGGTAAGTGGGGGAACATGCGGACGAATTTATGAACCTCACCAACACGCCAGGCAGTGGACAAGTTTCACTGGACTGGCTGGTACACGGTGACGTCACTAAGTGAAGGCCTGTGAACCCACCTTACCTGTGCTTGCTTGGTCCATTGACAGTGTTGCCGAAGTGCCGAATTTTCGTCTGCTATGCGGAATAAAAAGTCTACGGGGCAGCAATCCAAGTTTGCAGATGCGGATTCCACATCTGCATTGTCTGCAGCAATTTCTTCATGGCCTATTCTTGTAAATTTCTTATTAATATTGTTATCTATTTTATTGTTTTAAATATATTTGTATGTAAATAAAGTAATAGTCCTTGTAGCTGCAAAGTGTAAAGGGGGATGTGTTAAATTGATCTAATGGAGGAGATGATGAATGCTCTACTGGACAATTTGTCTTAGAGATGAAAGATGAAGACATGGAAGAAGAGGAGGAGTTATGTAGATAAATAATGCAACATTAGTTAAATATCAAAAGCAATGTCTGAGAAATATAAATGCAATATTTGTTAAATATGTAAAGGCAATATCTGTTAAATATAAAATGCACTATTTGTTAAATATAAAATTAGATATTTGTTGAGTATGAAATGCCACATTTACTATATATAAACTGCAGTATTTTTGTTACTTTTAAACAATTTCTCATTCAAATAAAATATTTTAAAAGATAAGACGCTTATCAGAATATGACGGTCACATTTGATTGATTTACATAAATCTGTTAATATAGTATCATATTTCCTATGTGATTTAATGAGTTATATACTGATACATAAATGCTGCTATGTTTATTACAAACTTATTTGTAAATATATTTTGGACAAATAAAGAAAGGAAAATCATACTTTTCATATATTTACATATATATATATGTATATATATATGTATGTATATATATGTATATGTGTATATATGTGTGTATATACAGTATATATATGTATATGTATATATTTATATATATACATACATATATATACTGTATATATATGAATGTAAGTATATATATACAGTGCATATATATATATATATATATATATATATATATATATATATATATATATATAATGTGTGTGTTACATAGACCTTAAGATAAATAACGAAACTTGCAAATATCTACTATATATCAACTAAATTAAATGAACCTACATTTTCTGACGATTTGTATCACTTTAGTAAATATAAAAATACGTACTAGAATCATGCTAAGGAATGTATTGAGATAAAATTAAAAATTTTATTGCGTATATATAATATATATATATATATATATATATATATATATATATATATATTAAATAATGTACCTTAAGCATATCGAAATTAAAATAAATCGATCAAATCCCTATGTGCGAAGTTCATGATCATTATATCCCATGAATAGGTGCGGTAAGCAAGTCATCAATTACCTCCCCAATCTCCTATGTGCATACACAGCTTTTAGCGCTAGTAGGTAGCCTACACTAAACAAGTACGATACTCTGTGTTTTTAACGAAGGATTTTCAATGACAGAATCCTCCCTTTCCACTAATTTGCTCTGTACAAAGGTAATGTCCAGAGTTTCAAAAATACATGTTTGTAGCTCACGTTTCATAGACAATGAAACTTCTAATATAATATATACCTGCATCTCTGCAAAACTCGTAAAGGTCAAGTGGCAACCACAATTATGCGGACTAAGTATGCTGACTAAGTATTCTATCTCCTCAGAGCGCCAAGCCATTATCATTCACCTCAGTTCATTGTTTTATCCCGTTCGATACTTTATAGTGAACATATACAGCAGATAGCCTATAGGTGAAGAAAACATGAGTGGCCGCAAACTGCGTAATTATATATCGGAAATTTTGTTCCCAGAAGACTGTTATTCTTCAGAAGAAGAAACTGAAGTTGAAATTTGTGAAACTCAGGACAATGAATGAGTGGATTCATATGATCCACATGATTACATATTAAAGGTCTTTTTTCCTGAAGATTACTCATCTTCAGACGAAGCTGATGATGAACAAGAAAACAGTGAAATGAACAAGACAATAGTGTTATAATATGAGACACTTCTGTGCCTCAAATGTTGATAGGCTAATGATGACGTGAGAAACAGTGCATAATTATATCGTCAGATAGTGATGAGCACGTTAAACGAAGAAGAAGAAGTGATGAACACATACAGATCAGAGCCGTATATAGAGAGAGTTTGGCCAACCTTTTGACAGGGAAAAGACCTTTGCTCCTGTCCTGTTCTAGCTGCGCTTGGTCGTGTGCACCCACCTGGAGCGGGACTTCAGCTCTCTCTCTCTCTCTCTCTCTCTCTCTCTCTCTCTCTCTCTCTCTCTCTCTTATCATATGCTGCTGATTGTTAACTTAAGCTTTCTATCAACCATTATAACGTTTATTAAAAATCTCATGATAATTTATAACTTTATTACAGTTTTAACTTTAAAATACATAAGTATTTTATAAAATATACATTGTTTCAAAATTCACTGTTTACCTATATCCTATCATTACAGCTTTTTTCATCATCATACTTTTACTCCCTAATTCACTTCCTCTTGATTTTAACGACCGAGCCTTACGAATGTTCTCGTGTTTTTAGCATAAATATATAATCTTAATGTAAAGAAAAACTTCAGGAGTCTACCCTTAATGTCATGGCAAGAAGGAAAGGTTAAATTTTTCTGTCTGAGTGTTTGCCAAATGCACTAGTCGTCCTAATAAATTGCTCTTGTTTCCAAAACTATTTTCATTTGCCCTAAAAAATATTTCCTTTTCTGCATTTTGAAATAAACTGAGGCAGGCATCTGTGCTATAAACTAGACAGTTTTTTCTATATTCTTTTAACTGAGTCAACCATTGAGAAGGATCTGTCTGTTGTTTGAAGACAAAACCACCAATGATTATTTGACTTTTTTACCTTTTTATGCAGTAACCAGCAATATAATGGAGGCTGCCTGCCCTGCGACCCGTTAAATTATCACTTGAGAATTAGTCAAAATCAGGGTCCTCAAGTTTCATTTTCAGCATCACCACTTGTTTCAACATTGGCCTTATTCAGAAAATCAGCTAGAAACTCGCGGTCATCCACGTTATAATTACTTGCACTTGAACATTTCAGAAATTGTGCAACTGATATCAATTTCAGAGACTGTCGAAATTCTAAGGCAGTTACACTGGGTTTTTCAGTCTTATGGAGCTAAACAAGTTTTCAGGCAAAACTTGGGTGAATCTGATGTCAGTAAAAATCTGTGACCTTTGGCCAAAATAGTGACTTAGATTAAGAATGGAAGTGGTAGACACATCACTCCAGCTCTGAACTGGCTTCCACTGTGCATTAAAGTCCAATACGATTTCATGAAACACCCTTTGTAACTTCTGCTCAAGATGGTGCATAGTTTGCTTATAACAGGATTCATTGACGTTACTTAGCGCCATGATTGGATGCCTACTTGACATTAAATCGAACCACTTATTTATCAGACCAATGAACCAAGCTGTTGTAAGTAAGTCTTTACTGTATCCTTCGCGTTCAACCAAGTACTGAAGTCCCCATTTGTATTATCGATACAAATCGGTGCAATGTAGGAATTACCTAAAGGTTCTTTGCAGCGCCCTTCGGCCCCCAGAAGCTACAACCCCTCTCATTCCTTTTACCCCCCTCCCTCCGTTCATATTTTTTCTTCAGTCCTAACTTTCCATCCTCTGCTAACAATTGTTTCATAGTGCAACTGCGAGGTTTTCCTCCTGTTATACCTTTAAAACCTTTTTACTCGCAATTTCCCTTTCAGCGCTGAATTACCTCATAGGTCCCAGTGCTTGGCCTTGGGCCTAAATTTATATTCCATTCCATTTTCTCTCTCTCTCTCTCTCTCTCTCTCTCTCTCTCTCTCTCTCTCTCTCTACACACACACACACACACACAGATAACGTATTCATAGTTTATGTAAATTGAAGCCTCGTAATTTTGAGTGTAGGTTTTCAAATACTTTGTTTTTTTTTTTCCCCAAAAGTATCGTTATTATAGATTCATTGGTATTCCTCATCGCTATCACGTAGGGGTGAGTGAATATTAAGAGAATATTCATTTACTGAATATTCGGCTCTGCGTCAGGGGCCAGGGCAGAACCGTATCAGGGCGGTCAGACAGAGGCAAGATGGCGTCCATCGGTTAGTGACCTTGCCTGAGTGGTTCCGAGCATGGCCAAACTCTCTATATACGGCTCAGATACCACACATATCAGTGACAGACTCGGATGAAAAATATTGTTCAAAATTAGAAAATTAAATTATTTAGTTTACCGAGTAAGGTGAGAATTTCGTTTTCTTTGATTTCGTATAGAAGCCAAAAGCAGAGAGAACCATATGGTTCTCTCTGCCAAAAGTAAACTGGCATCGCTTGAAAAACGTAACTTAGCGCTTGCGGAAACTTCATGCGGATACAACGCCAACACTTGCTACGTATCGTTTCATCAGTTTACTCTTTGCTGCAGTAGCTGGAGGTTCTTCCACACCCAAGGGAACATTGAAAGATGGCATCAGAAACGGAACGAGTTGCAAAGCTGGTATGACTAAATTACGTTTTTAGTATGTTTAGGGTTCTCACTTAAATTTCATGTAGGCTATTCCTTACGGATTTATTTCGATGGTTGATAACTTGATGATGATAAGATCTCTGATGAAAAGCAAAAGCATTAGCCTACTGGCATTTATCTTTGATAATGTTTCTCAAAAGCACTTGTACCTTTCGCCAAGTCTTATTTGAAGCCTGAGGTTGTCTATTGACATTCTTATACGGCTATTGTTTCATAATTTATTTTTTCGCTTGATTTGAGTATGAATTCTTTTGCTTTCCCTTAATTTAGTCATTTTCCCGTTGCCGTTCAGGGTTGGCGATATATTTAGTGCTTTCTTTTTTTTTTTTCTTTATCCATAATTTCCAATCAAGGCAAAGTCAGGGGTCACGGTGTGCTGTAATGTGGGCGAATCACGAAATTAACGCTTTTGTTTATATTTTTCTTGTCATCCTCTTACTCTTGTATGTATGCATATGTAAATGTATGGAATACTTATAGATAGTTTACATGACATCGAAATCTATTTACACATTACTGAAGTGTTGACATCATTTTGATACTTTCAACATTTTGGTGTCTGTCAGAGTTATGCCATTAGATTACCTAACACTGCATTGTGAAAAAGAAAACGTGCTACATCACAAAAAATAAAAAAAAATGTGAGGATATCCATTACTTGTATGGGGTTTTCAGTATAGAGTGCCAACATATCGCTTACATGGAAGTATTATTCCTTAGTTTTGCAATAAAAAATCATTACTTTGTCCCTCTTATCAATCAGAAATCTTGCAGAGTATCCGGATTGGATTTCTCTAAGTGTTTTCAGCCTCTATTTTCTGCACGTAAGATTGGGTTTCTTTTTAACGCATCGTCACTTGAAATGTAAAATTAAAAACATTAGATTCTCACCGGATGGAACGTGTAACTTTTTTATCGTTTTCCCTATTTTTTCTCTATTCCCCACATGGCAGTAGTTTTGTTTCAGTGGAGAAAATCTCTCTCTCTCTCTCTCTCTCTCTCTCTCTCTCTCTCTCAGTGAATTAATCTTTCAAATGGCGCTGTCTGTTATCATTTAGTGTTTGTTTTATAAGGGGTAACATTAAGTATTTACATATTTGTTAAAGGCCTTTGTCGAACCTTGACAAAGGGCCTTTGGCCTTACCTGAGTTCAGTCGGTATCCTGTAACTGGCAGCCGGCAGTTCTCCTCTCTCTCTCATTTACCTATTCTGTAAATCAAATCCTAAAATTACAAAACTAAAATTTATTAAGCAAGTTCAAGAAAGAATCATGTAAAATGAGATTATGGAAGATGGATATTAAAACCCATTAAGCATTACCCCAAATTAAAGTAATTAATTGCATGTCAAATATGATACATGGGGTTATTTCCTGTCCCCCACCAAGTCTCTAAACCAACCCCCATTTCGGTTAAGACTGTTACACATAACTTTCAAAGTCATTTCGTCATTGTCTCCATTATAAATGACCACTTCCCACACAGGCCATTTTAAATGTTTGTTTAACAGGAGCATATCTTCCCCAGTGGGTCCATTGAAACATTCCTGGCAAAGAATGGAACTATCTCAATTAATACCCAATTTATAAACACCAAAACACACGAGATAAATGGTAAATAATGTCGAAAAGAACAATCACTAAGTCTCTACTAAGCGAATCGAATCTCGATTCCCAGCGTGTCCAACACGACCTCTTAGTTGGGTTATCACCAAGGAGTAAGTAATCTATCACAAGCCCCTTCTCACTTAGAGATTTCGTAACACACAAACGGATTCACATTTCCATTAACACACCCTAATATCCGATTATAACTGGATCAAAAGTTCCATGGAAATTTCCTTCTTTGACGCATGGCCCTGTATCCGAGCACCCTCTGAACAATGTTCAGGTCACCGATCGATCAGTTGCTGAATTTACTTCCGTTCTCACGTGGACAGGGTCTCTGTGGTTTCCAAGAGCCTCCAGGAAACATTGGACAGCTGACCCTCAGTCACTGTAAGCTGGGCACTGAATAAATGCTCAAGACACTGCAAGATCGCTGAACACAGCAAGCGTTTGTATGTTAAAATATCACAATTTTTTGAAAGTAAATTTATTTTTCCTAACTATACAAACCTGAGGTCCTTTACATTAGGAGTTACTTTCAGCAAAGCTGGAAATGGCCATTGAACTTTCAAACAAGGTGGTTAGGCAGTTAACCACCATCCGGGAGGTGGGAGTCCCACCTGCCCGGTTGTAAACATTCCAATTTGCCTTTCGACCCAGGTGTCAGGATTGACGGTGGCATTAGGATCTGGGACAGCTGACTGAAAGCCTAGAGAAGTTAGGAGAAATACAATTTACTTTAAAAATTGTGATTTGTTCTGGACAAGATATACAAACCGCCGGTCTCATTTTAGGAAGACTCACTGGTTGGAGGGAGGAATCTGAGTGAGACTCTATGAATCACTGGAGTTCGCTATACCTTGTGTTCCCTTCCTGCTCAATAGAGCGAGGAAGGGAAATCTGCGTCTGACAAAAATGATGAGCTTGTTCCACTCCTGTCTGACTCACGCCTCCTAGGGGTAGCCCAGGAGGTTGAGGGGACAGGCAAGGAGGATCGGGCAACCCCGCCAGTCTTGCTGGCGGAACCAGCAGGAGCAGCGGGCCGAGAGTGGTCACCAACCCACAGTGATGACGGCAACTTGGGTCGAGGGGAATGCTTATGCCTCAGCAAAGTTGTCCTGAGGAGAGCGGAGCGGTTCATGCAAGTTGAGCCGGGCACTCAACTCTACGGGGCCAGGCCGGCCACGTTCAGGGGACTAGGTGGAGGCGAACATGCGGCTGGCTGGCGAGAACTTGTGCTGTCCTCTAGATGGGCCCCAGTCTTCTTTTGAGGCCAAAGCCTCGGCAAGAAGATCAGCAGGATCCCTTTCTCCTCTCGCCAGGTGTTTGGACTCAAGAGGCTGAAGCACCTTCCCAGGAACCTTGCTTGCCCCTTGTGGAAATGGCAGCAGGAGGAGCCAAGCCACCTGCATGCCCGGGCTTTTTCTCTCGTCCTGTGCCCGTGTCGATATGGAGAGAGGTCTCTCCAGTACTGGTCCAGGGTACCTGAGTCTCCTGAGAGACTCAGGTACTCGGTGCAGCTTGCGAACGAATGTCCAACACAGTGCCAGCCTTAGAAGCAGACTTCTTCGGCATGGCAACGGGAATGGAAACCGAGGTCTGCATGCCCTCAGCTCCAGAGACAACTCACCCGGGGGTCAACGAATCAGTTCTCTGGCCTGAGGGCCAGAAAGAGCCAACAAGAGATCCCACTGCCTTCCCTGTGGAAGGAGGCAATCCTTTAGAATTCTCAGGGCGAGACTTCTTGTGGGGGGGGGCGGGGGTGGGCGGGGAAGAGACATGTCCGAATCATCCCTCCTAGCAAATCTTTACTAATTATGAATTCCAACAAAGAAACAAAAGATTTGTGTATATGCATTTATTAGCCCCTCATTACCTTTACCGTATAAAGCACTTCATAAACCCATCATAGAAACCCCAAATTACAAATTAAAATGTGAATATCAAATCTGGATTCCATTCCATTGGCATTCACCTATATTACACTGATGTTTTTCAAGAAAGTCACTTGCTCTCAGGGCTTTTGTGACTGATAGGCCAAAGCCAACTACACCACCTAAAAGCACAACCACCTCGCATGAAATACCCAAGAACATTAAAAGCAAGAAAATACAAAAGTTAGATACAGAGGCCCAGACAAGGATGAAGACCTTCATCATCTTGACAGCCAGATCTTAATTAATAATTCTTCTGATATCTCAGAGCAGATAGAAGACAGAAGTGGTTTTTATTGGATAAAGTCCTAAAGAGGAGGGAGATTTGTCTTGTTGGGATAGATCCAGTAAAAGGTAGCAAAGTCTATTATGTAGGCAAATGAATCAGCAATTTAGACGAGGTGATGAATTCTAGGTTTCTTATTTAAGATAATCACAGAAATTTGTTGCTAATAGTTTTAAATTTCCAGAAATTGAGGATGAAGCAAATCATTGCAAGAGGCAGTAACTGGAGTGCTTCCAAACCCAATTCGTTAGGCCAACTTTAATATTTAGGCACAACAAATTTCAAGTATTTGAGTTACGATTTATGCTTGGTTTTTACTCAGAGAGAGAATAATTTTCTGCAATTCTGGTCATTTAAGAATTTGTGCAAGTGATATTTCAAGTTTAGTTTTTTGTTTTGAAGGTTTCAATATTCTTTAAGACTACTATAACATTTATTCTCAGCAAACATCGTAGATTGTCTGCCATTCACTATGGGAGAGAATAATCTCAAGGTGATTATGATTATTTCAATAAAACACTTCTGTTTGGTATTTCTGTTTCTGACTTGAAGATAAATGTCAATTATAATAATTGTCCAATCATCCTTATGTTTTCTTGTCCGAATCATCACCATGGGTAGGGATGATTCGGACATTTTGAAACTTGCACTTGAAGATAAATAGCCAAAGTATATCGACTTTGCCACATCACCGGTAAATGTAGTGATATGAGGCTACACATTGACATGCCAAGGATATCACTGCTCCTAAACTCTGACTTCTAGAGAGCAATTCAAAAAAATGTCCTAACCATCACCGGCTTCTCCCCTACCACCAACCTGAAGACAAAGTCGGGTCAAAGGGAGGGGAGTCTGCTCACTCCGTGGGTAGTTCCCCAGAACGAGGAGAGGCCCCTAGATGCCTGATCTTCCACCCCATGCGGCCTTCCACACCCGACGAAGCAAGTGGAAAAAGACGAGGGGGAGCCCTCACCCGAAGGAGAAGCAGCAAGAAGGGGAGATATTATTACAGTTTCGGTCAAATTCGGATATCTAATATTTTTTTACTTGCTATCATATATTTGTCATGATTCATACGAAATACTTACTCGTGATCTTCCGTAAAGTTAAGAGTTATGGAGATATTTGCCGATGAATATTGTGCTCTTGTTGTTATCGCAAGGATGCTTATGCTGCCATGTCAGTTTTTTCTGCTGATGGGTTTTTGTTGTTTGTCAATGTATTAGGTAAAAATGCCTAATTATCTTTGTTTTTCTATGAATTATATACGGTACAAAATGCTGAAACCTTATCAGTTGCTTTGTTTCAAGAATATCCAATTAACTGCATTTTGAATACAAGCCGCTTTCTACAAAGTGCGCCAGTTGACTGCCATGGATTCCGCGTTTGCACGCCTGCAGGGTTTCTGTCTTACTTGAGGCTATTGGTCGCTTTCCATGGACATTATACCTGGAACTCCACAGGTTGTGAATACTCTTTCTTCGCGGAACATTTAGTACTACCGACAAGTGTTCAGTGTCCGCGTAGGCAGTAACATTGAAGTTTCGGCCGAATTTCACCGAAACTGCAATTAGACGTTAGGGTTCCTCTTCTGTGGGCAGCAATGAGCAATATTACCGCCAGAACATACGAGCTTGCAACAATCTTTTAAAATGGTGCATATCACAGAAGTACGCTGCACCACCCAAAACTGATGCACCATGGCACATGTATCTCTAAATCTAATCATTTGCGGTAGAAATAAAGGTCAGATTCGTTGGAAAGTACACTACTTAAGCTAGGAAAATGTAATTTATATCGGAAACAAATTTGACCAAAACTGTAAATTCTAATTTAAGGAAGCTACTAGAGGGAGAACGGATCCTGACAGGTCAGCCACCAATGGAGTCATTGGGGACATATAACCCTCAGATGACGCCTTGGCAGGCTTCCTTTGGTACCGTCTCCTCCCCTCAAACTTCAACCATTGCTTGGCAGACCAGGAACAACAATCCGAACAAGGTGAATTGCGTAACACACGCCCCCTGCAAGAGGAGCAAAGGACATGTGGGTCCATGTCAACATTAGATCGGAAGCTATTGCAATTCTTACCCCCTATCCCAGGGACACACACTGGGGGAGGGAGGGCTTGTGAGGTTTATCAACATTCATGATAGTAAACAACAAGAAAAAGATCCCACCGTGGAAAATCAGCTCGACGGAAGTCAGGGCAGAGAGCGAAGAATACGTCCACAACCGATGACAGCAGAAAGCAAATTGGTATGTTTACATCCGGGCAGGCAAGACTCCCGCCTCCTGGACGGTGGTTAACTGCCTAACCACCTTGTTTAAAAGTTCAATGGCTGTTTCCAGCTTCGCTGAAAGCAATTCCTAATGTAAAGGACGGACGGTTTGTATATCTGTCGGAACAAATCTCCATATATATTTAACATATTTAATATTTGTAATCCAGAAGTGACCATTTATCTGTCTATCTATCTGTCTATCATTACTGAATGTAAAAAATACCAACCTTCAGGCTTAGGGTAGGCTTGTGAAGAGTTGGATCACCATAACTCTTGTGGCCACCCATATTATGTTGATGGGACTTACAATACAAGATCTTATTTTCATTCATTTCTGTAACCACTTTCTTCAAAATATCTGCTGCTTATCTGATAAGAAGAATAATTAGATACTTTTCTTGCAAAAAGATGAATGAATCAAGGAAACGTCGTATTTAGTATATAAAGCCGTTACTGTGGCAATCTTTCAGCCATTAGTAAAGTGGATATGAGAGTTGGTTAGATAGCAAGATGTAAAAAGATAAAAAGAAAGACATAAATGAGTAGGAGGTATATATGGATTGAAAGTGAAACTGGGAGAAAACCCCACAACTGCACTAAGAAGTAAAGGATCTATAGTTGAATAGCAAGATGTGCTAAAAGAAAGCAGGAATAGATGTTAAGCAAAAGGCTAAAAGTGGTTGCATTTAGGGGTCAAGGGATGCTGCAGACACTTTATAATGCTTACACCTGAACTACTAGAGGTGCATTGACGGCATTAAATTCTATAGGCCTCTGTAAAGATGAACCCTTTTGTTTTGTTTTAGTGCTTTAGGAAAGAAAAAAATTAAATGGCTTCTGTCCACCATTTGCATCGCAGCTAAATACCGCAAATATTTGGCATCCTTGACTACCAAATATCCTCTAAAGACACCGAGAGACTGTCTTGCACTCCCTCCCTACACCAAGACAATATAAGGTATTGCCAGAGAAATCTTTTATTAAACTACTATTCAACGGATTTTCCACAACTGCGGGAAATACTTGAGTTTCATAATATCGAATTAAGTCAACTGACTTCATGAGTCGAAAATCGTATTTTAAATCCATTTTCTGTCACGCAAGTAGTCATTTGCTCTGCGCTTTCAATTAAAAGCATAGTTCACCCACTGGCAAGCGTTGCTCAAAATGAAACTGCGATTCCGTGATCCGGTTAATATAAAAGATAAATCCTGACAATTTGTTATAATATATATATATATATATATAGTATATATATATATATATATATATATATATATATATATATATATATATATATATATGTGTGTATATATATATATATATATATATATATATATATATATATATATATATATATATATATATATGTATAAAGAAATATATATATATATATATATATATATATATATATATATATATATATATATATATATATATATATAATTTTT
Source organism: Macrobrachium rosenbergii (assembly GCF_040412425.1). Classification (NCBI taxonomy): domain Eukaryota; kingdom Metazoa; phylum Arthropoda; class Malacostraca; order Decapoda; family Palaemonidae; genus Macrobrachium; species Macrobrachium rosenbergii. Next base: position 26,566,359 of record NC_089768.1, on the reverse strand, counting down.
TTTTTTTTTTTTTCCAGCTGGAAAAGACTGCACACATGAGCCCAGATGAGCGCGAAATTTACTTGGCTAATTTCCCGTATTTCCCCTCGGGATCAAGCAGTGAACTGGTGTTCAAGATTTACACTGACTGGGCGTCAACATATGTGGAGGTGAGTATTTCATTAACTGATTTGTTAATTAAGCAATATATTTATTTAATAAATGATCATTGATATTCCTCTATAACATTTTATAATTTTCATTATTTTATGTATTCCATTATTCATTATTCTCCATTTCAATTTACCATTCGCAGGGTAACTAACTCATCGACGGTATTAGCCCTCATAATACACTAGCTACGTGGAATGGCATTATAGGAAAAATAAGGGCACATAAATTTTCGTTTTTCTTATAGGAAAAATTTAACGGAAGTGAAATTTCTGAAAATTCATTTATTAGCTTCGAGGGAGCCATATTTGTAGATCTGGACTGATACCGATTAACGAAAGTTTGTTTTTTTAAACTGGTTTATACACAGCAGAATCAACCAGAGCCTATGTTACTACTACGAGTACTTCCGTAGAGAGGTAGAGTTGTCAGTGTACCTCACATGGTGCATAGTAGGTATTACAGGGTCTTTTACAGCGTTCCTTCGGCCCCTGGCTGCAACCACTTTCATTCCTTTTACTGTACCTCCATTCATATCTCTTTCTTCCATCTTACTTTCCACCCTCTGCTAACAATTACTTCATAGTGCAACTGCGAGGTTTTCCTCCTGTTACACCTCAAAACCTTTTACTCTCGGAATTTCAACACTGAATGACCACGCTCCAGCCGCTTGGCTTTTGGGCCTAAATTCTATATTCCTCTTCTGCTACCGTTACCACTATGTGTAGAGAACGCTAGCACCTTCCAGAGCCTTCCTCGTTAGGCACTAATGAATCACAAATTCAAGACAGAACTGATATCATATTTTGTCTTCCGTTCAAATCCTGTGACTCTGACACAGCGTTACGTAGGTTACGTTAGCCGCCGACGAAGTGGCGTCTCGTGCCGGGTGAAGACCAGCGTCATAGCCTGAGGGTGTTGGATGTGGCCGCGGGCACGGGAAGCGTGGGGCTCCAACTCAGCTCCAGAGGCTTCAAGTAAGTCCAGTTTATGAAGCTAATGCTGTACGTGTACGACTTAGTATGATTACTTGTATATGCTTCCTCTTTTATTTCGCTGCCAACGCTCTTTTGTTTGTGACTTTGTTAATTCTCATTCACCACCTCTGTTATATATAATGTGATTTGTTGCTGTATGTACATTTTGACGGTATTCTAACACTGTCGTTTTGTTGCTTATAATGTTATTTTTGCCATGCTGGACTCGATTACTTGTAACTTTTCCCATATTACAGTAAGCATCATTCTGTTGTTTAAAAAGCCTCCTGGAAGGCAAATTCACCATTATTCTTATTATACATGGCTATAAATTTACCAAAGCAGGCCAGAATTCCATGAACCTGCACAAGTGAACTATCTACCGCTTACTTGCAGCATGAAACGGGTGTCACCAGAATTTTCCATTTCAGGCGGTTATCAACCAACCTCTTTGAAAGATGGCAAGTGGAATAACTGGGGAAACACAAAGGAAGAAAGAATAATTACATTCTAAAGATGAATTGTTTGCCGTTGCGCCTGTACTGATTCACAACTTCCAGAGCATTCAGGATTGAGAAGCACATTTTCATGCTATAATCCGGCATGCCTCTGGTGACCGACGTCAGGAATTTTACCTCCGACGCACTAGTTCTGGAGTTTCGAGATGTCAGTTGACTCAAGTGATAACGGTCTGATGAGCAAACTCTACAAACATCAAATATAGAAGGTCCAGCAAGATTCAGTTTTTTTTTTTTTTACAGCTCTTATTACAAAAATTAGACTGAAAATTTAACATACATTAAGCTAAAGTACAACCTTATGGATCACGTAGTCGGCTACAAGGAACGCAACCCAAAAAGGTGGCTTCACAAAACCTGTAAAACCATGATATCGGTCTCAGAAAGTTGTACTCACATGATTCTTATTTCTGAATCATCAGTTTACACTGACTAAACATCAACTATAATAAGCTCTGATGGCAAAAATACAAAGTGATTAGAGGTGAACACATCACGGACTCTTACAGCAAAACCGGCTCTTAGCTGATAGGCACAATGATTACACGAGCCTACTTCTAGTGGTACCCTGAGAGAGATTTCGAGGCGACTTTTGCAGGGTCCATCGTCACTTCGCATTGCCGCTCAAAGATTCTACATTGGTCAATTCGTCCAAACTTTTAAGCATCAAAAAGAGAGTCCTTTTAATTCTCTTAACACTGCATGTGCAGTCTCCCTTCTTTTCGCATATCCTGAACGTTGTGAAAGATTGTCGGAAAAATCTTGACTCATTTTTCACAACCGAGGCAGGAATTATGTGTCTTCCATCAAATTGTGGTGGTCATGTCATCTTATAATTTTTAACAAAATATATGAGGACCTCGGTGAGGTAAGCCTCAACATATATATCTCTTACGGTATCATTTTGCAAAGAGCCCATAATTTCTTACACTATTTCTAGCCTATGTTGTATTTTTATCTCATCAACTTAAACAACTTTTATTTAAAAGTTTAGAATACAACCTCGGTTGGAGATGAATAGTTACTCTGGTGCCTGATAGGTTAGACAGGCTATGGAGAGTTAGGCTGGGGTCCATACTTACCATCATCCTGGAAAAGTTCTTAGCTGTAACCCTTTCATTTCTTTTACTGTACCTCATTCATATTCTCTTTCTTCCATCTTACTTCCACCCTCTTCTAACAGTTGTTTCATAGTGCAACTACAAGGTTTTCCTCCTGTTACTCTCAAATTTTCTTTCAGCACTGAATGACCTCATAGGCCCCAGCGCTCGGATTTCGGCCTTGATTGTATATTTTATCTGTTTGTCTACCTATCCTGGAAAAGTACGCAGATGGCAGCAATTCAGACTGCGTCTTCATATGAATGTAAATAAGCGCTAATATCAGTTTGTATGGCTGCCCATGCCTGGGAAACTATTCATGTGTAACAGCGGAGATACAAGAATTTTTTAGTAATGAAATAACAGAAGTCATTATGGTCTCTATAAAATATATACCTGTGCCCTTACAGATTAATCGACGCACTTGAACCCAACAAGGTAATGATGAAGCTTCTAGAAACAACTGGAGTTTACACGAAGAACTACTCGGAGTTTTTAGGCGATGGGGCAAATTCTGTTCCAAGTGGTAAGTATTGAGTCGCCGGTGTATCGAAATGACTAAGGTCTTGCTTGACTGCTTGTTGAATGGAGAGGGAATAGCATCGAAACTATTTGTACTCTTCAGCAGTATTATCTCTCTGTCTCTCTCTCTCTCTCTCTCTCTTTATGATAACACATGCACAGTAAAAAAAAAAAAAAAGCCCTGCAGGGTTTCTTTCTGAAATCATGAATTAAGTCTAAAAAAATGCAAGTCATGTTAAAAAAACTTTTCAAATTTATAAACTTGTCCGCACTGATTTATAATAGTTAACTGACTTCAAAGACGTGAACTGCTAAATTATCTTTGTAGGTTGCTCTTCGATACAGCGAACTGATAACATCGTTGTTGTAACACTGAAAAGCATCACAGTACGACAGCAATTCTGATCAAGGACGTTCGTTTGCCACTGTTGTTCAAACAAACACTGTAAAATGCTAATCAGATCTGAGAGAGAATCCTTAATCTTCGGATTGTAAGCTTCAAGTACTGGTTCTCTCCTTCTGATGCCCCGCTTTAGAATTATCGTAAACGTTTTTTCTTCATGTTTAAACCAGCCCCTTCTCCCCGCCCTCTTTTTCTTGCTTTCTTTAGGCAAGGACCAAAAAGGTTGTCTTTTTTTTTTTTTTTAGACTTTGCACAGAAAAAAATAAATAAAAGGCAGGTAAATCAGCTTCAGAACCTTGAGTAATAATCTTATTTGTCGATAAACGCTGTAGAATATAGTATTGCCATTGACTTTCCTTACAAGGGACGCCAAAATGACCAGCTGCGAACTAGGAAAGTACAAGATGTCAGAAATATTGCCAGCACTGATAACTGTATGACAATTTTATTTCAGGCAACACAGAATCTAGAAATGAAATGGCCCGTTAATTTGGATCATAGATGTCCTCAAGACAATGCCGTTTTGAGGGTCAGTCGTTGTTATCAGTAGATCCATCACTTTTGGTCATAGGCCTCCCTTTCCCTCCCTGGTTTTATTTCCTTTCTGTGTTACTTTCCTTGTTAGAACCTCACACCTGACAGACTTTCAGGTTTTCTCTGTAGATTTTTAAGCCATTAGCATATCAGTTTCCAATGTATACGCAAGCATGTATCCATGCTCAGTGTTTGCTGAATACCACCGATGCACCAGTTTTGCTGGGTGAATGGTGGCCATCAAATTCTCGAGTGATTGGTGTATTGGTGTCAACTAAATCCTCTTAACGAGGATTTCTTCAAAATATAGACTACTGTCTTTGGGCAATATTTGAAACATAAATTCCTGAACTGTTTCACTGAATTAAAATTTTTTCAGAAATTTATGCAGTACATAACCATATCTGGGGCTTTAGATTTTTGTATATAATTTTCTTAGCTTTGGATGTCTGGTTTAATTTAGAATGAATAAATTGGCGATAGTAGTTTTCCCTTGTTTTTCCTCTTTTTCGAGCGCACATGCAAGGAAAGTTCATTTTTTTATCACTTAACCCTGATATTTTTTCGTATTGTCAATTGCTAAAGATATTTTTTCTTACCCATTTTGACAATTGGCCATATGTAAAGTAAATTTAATATTTAATGACTCACACAGGAAAGAATTCAATACTTATTCGTTGAGCTACGCTACACCAAACGTGTTTTGAATGAATGAATAAATACGATTAGACCACCTAACATTCGCTTTTTCCCAGACGCATACGATGTTCTCGTCTGCTCCGGAGGTATGATGGAGGGGCACATACCCCTCAAGGGTATTGATGACATGATAAGGGTCACTAAACCAGGTGAGTCATTGTTGATTTAAGTTTTTTCTCATAAAGAGGCATTTAATTGCTGTCTCTACCTTTTTCTAAGAAGTACTCTTAACTGTTAATTTCTCGTATAATGAATAAGAAAATATTGTCATTTCTGTAGAACACTTTATCTTGTCATACATACAACAAAATGTCCGTTAGACGGGAATATAATTTTCCCGCTGAATTCATAAAAAGCTTTACTTTTTTTACTAACAGCAAGATGACGGAGGTACAGGAATCAGCTGACTGTTCTATATGATCAGGTAACCCCTGACTTTCAAGTTTCTCTCTATTCATTCAATTTCACAGGAGGACTAATCATCATAGTCATGAGGGCAGAGTTCTTGCACGAGGTGGAGGAATTTAAGGGACTTGAGCATTACTTTGACTCTTTACAAGAGAAAGGCTGCTTGACGAAGGTAAGGGAATTATTTTTTACCTTGGGTTGTTATTTGCTTTTTGGCTTTAATTTGCTTCGTGCATTTTCGATTTGAGGTTTCAACTACGCTGTGAAAATACTTTTATCCCAGGTAATATTCCTCGTCCACTGCAGGATTTAGCCTGATAGAACAAGGTTAGAGGACAGTAAAATAAATGATTATATATATATATATATATATATATATATATATATATATATATATATATATATATATATATATAATATATATATATATATATATATATATATATATATATATATATATATATATACACATATATACACACACACAAATATATAATTTATACATATATATTATATATACTATATACAGTATATATACTCTTGTAAAATGTAGAACGTATGATTTTTCCACAATAGTGTGATATGCTTTTTAAGTGTTATATGATTTTTCTTTATACAGGAGATGTTGTATAGTATATTCTGTATATTAGTAAAGTTATGTAAGAATGTCTTTGTAATGTCAGGTCTCACAAATATTAATGATTTAGATAACTTAATGTGCACTTAGATTTTAACATTCTTCTTAGTAATAGCGAGTAGCCGGAGGAGAGGTTCAAGTCAGACCAGATGTTCGAGTTGTCATCACAGGTGATAAGGGCGTTGACAGGTATTCGACCAGTAGCGTAAGATTTTGCCTCAGTCAAGATAAGCGAAGACTCATGTTCTTCATCTTGTTTCAAAAACACACTATTACTGGGAGCAAAACACGCCTATCGATTGTGTAATGTTTTGTAAGATTGCATCAGCTGTGCCTCATTCCCAAACGTTAATAATGACATCATCTAATTGTGTTGCTTCGAGCTGGAATCCTAAAAATGTGCTCATTTGGATTTCAGGGACTTTTTATGTGGTTCTCTCTTCAAAAGAGAGAAGTTACATGTAAAGTATTTGTATGGTCATTGATATTAATCTTGTTTGAGATCTTATAATCAGCAATTAGTGTTTCCACTGGTACCGACGCCTATCAAAAAATGCTTTGTGAATTTCAAGCAGCTGCAATTAGGGTAATGCTGTTAAAGTTTTCATAAGTTTGTTTAAGGTAAAGTGACTTTTACTCATTATTACCATGGTATAATAAGGCTGATATATTAAGGGCTTTTGCTTTAGTGAATTTATACTCCATTTTCATTTTATGTCGTGTGTAATAGCGTGTTCTTAATGTCACCTGAATTGTTTGATTCTTTGTGAATCATTTGTTTAACTGTTTGAAAATTTAACACTTTGCCATATTTTATATATTTGCAGTTCCTTAGTTATTCACATTTTATATAGTGGTGATTTAACACTTACCTACTTAGCATCTTAAGTGTTTCATATTAGTTTAACATCACATAATGATTTAATTTTAATTTACTTCGTGATTTGCTTTTCAAATCTTGCCGCTTAATAGTTTAAATTTTGCCTGATTAATTCAATTTTTTGATAAATTAACATTTTTTATTTAATTCAAGATTTAATTAAATTTTATGTTGTTTTCAAGTAATAGTAATTTTTTTTCTCTAACACTTTCCACTCCTGCCTCAGCCAAGACGAGAGTAACTGCTATTCCAGGTACCCGCTGATAATTAGGAAGTCGGCTATTCTTACTGGGAAAGTTTTTAAAAAATCTAATATTGTTTGCATGATAGTGTGAAAAGATTCTTGATAGTGGTGTCAATGGAAAGATGAATAATTTTCCTATCTTTATGTCCCGTTTTCGTTAACATAATATTGATACTCTTCACGAAGGAACGATAAGAATTTCCCAAAAAGCACGGAAAACATTTGTTAGAATGAGCTTTCCTCAGTAATTTTTGCTTCATAAAACACTAATATTCTATTTTTTCCTCTTCAAGTATGTTCCCCCTTAACATCCATTTATCTATGATTATCATTTTTCATGACTGGACTGACATCATACTAATGTTATTGAATTGGAAGCCATTTTTGTAAAATAATACCTGGCACCACATTCTAAATCGGCTGCGTTCATTTACTTGGGAAATTAAGAACGCTCTGTACCGACCTCTCTAAACAAGAAAGATGCCATTTAGAAATTACTAATTAATTCTTTATTTCTCCTTTTCCTGAAATAAGTCCTTACTGGGGAGATCAAATTGATAGGTCAATTTGTTATATAAAAACAAAAATATAGAAAAGAACAAAAATATTGACATAACCATAAAATAAAACGTAAAAGTTTTTGTAACTACTGTGTATGGCACCATACAATCCAGTTGTTTACAAAGAGGTGCGAATTTCCCCGCAGGTCCTTCTCCGCCCGCCTTGCCAGACCTAAGGTAGACCAACTCGGTAGGAAATGGAGAGATAGTGAAGATGTACAGTATATATATTAATCTGAATATATATATATATATATATATATAGCATATATATATATATATATATATTATATATATATATATGTGTACAGTATACGAGTATGTCTCCATTCACAGAGTTGGTCGACTCACAGGTAGGTCTACATAAGTATAGTGTGTGGGATCACCCACACAAATATAATTATATATATATATATATATATATATATATATATATATATATATATATATATATATATATGTGTGTATTTAGGTGTGTGGCACGTGCATGAATCCAATGCACCCCCACACCTTACTCTATACCTAGAACAAAAGCTCTCATATTTCACGACGATGGATTAAGGGTTCCAACGGTTAAAAAGAATATACATTTGTGTGCCTTATTTTCTCTAACGCTTACTTTTACGGGTACACCATTTAAAGGGCCAACCTAGTGCCCAACTCTGATATGAATATGTGAAAATATGCACAAGTAATTCAATATATTTCAATGATTTTGCAATGACTTTATGAGTACAAATTAATCTATTTACAATAGTTGTTTGAATGACAGATCAGTGAATAATATATTGCTCCTGTTTCTGGATGATATTTTATCGATGGCCAATCACTCAGTTAACAGGGAATACCATACATAGTTTTCTAAATTCAGATTTACTAACGCTGTGTGAGAATTTTATAACAGGCTGAAATTAGTACATACAAGCAGACATATAAAACTCTAAAACTCTCTGGATTTACCAAAAATATTCACTTTTTATTAAATGATTTCTGATGATTTATTACATATTCTTGTAAATTCTTGTAATTAACTAAATTTAAATTGTTCAAGTATTTTTTTAGCTTTTCATAGGACTTCATATCGGATATCATTGGCATTAGTTATGTTTCCATAAGCCTGATATTTGAAAAAATCTCCGTCACTTTCATAACACTATGTTCGGTCAGTGAAAAGAATGTCGTGTTACTTGCAAATAATGTGTGTGTATGAGTGTGTAGTGTGATAGTGAGGCGCGCGAGAGAGAGAGAGAGAGAGAGAGAGAGAGAGAGAGAGAGAGAGAGAATTCACACGGCAGTGGGGTCGTGAGGTTTGCTGGCGCCTGGGGGCAAAGCCTTTTATGGCGCCCCGAAAAGTTGGGCCCGGCCGGGGGGAGGACTATTTTCATTTGAGTGTGGTAATCTTGGCAGGAAATGTTTGCCTTCATTATTTTAGATATATTGTGTTAAAACAAAACATTCTAATTTGTATAATAATATTCTGGGACGATAGAACACAAACCGAATTTGCAAACTGAAATAGTTTATTTTACTGCAATTAATTAATCATTTGCCCTCATAAATAAATTCCAAAATGTTGATAAAATAGCTAAAATGTAGATTATAGTAAAGCATCACACTAACCAGTAACTGTTAATAACCAAAGACAAATGGCAAATTAAGTAAATTTGAGTAAAAAAAGGAGTTAAACATTAGGGAATACAGGGGGATAAGAAAATCATGAAAATCTACAATTTGTTGCCAGCATAGAAGTTAATACTAGAAAAAAATTTAGAATTTGTGGTAAAAGACTGAATAGATATAATGCCTGAAAAGAAAACTTATAAGAACAGAGGTGAATTAGTTCACTAACTATAAACCTTACTTTTCTTTAAAGAATGTTTAACGTGCGTCAAAATAATGAAAACAAAAAGATTAGCGATGGCTGTTTAGGATCAAACTTACATATGCAAGGAAATAAGACGGTATAAAGGTATTAGAATATAAAGATAATTAGACAGATATTGATAACAGAAAACCTAAACAAAGAAAAGGATTGACAATGATTTGTAGGACATTAAGTATTAATGCACGTTACAATGTGTTGACAGTTTTGTCTTTCTAGCTTTTACAGCCGCAGATCTGTCTCTCACGTCATCAAAGTTTATTTTGTTTGCGATCTCTTGCTCTACACTTAGTACAGTTAAAGCTGACAATCTCTCTTGCCCCATAGATGTTCGCAGATGCGACAAGATAAGTTTCAACTTACTAAATGATCGCTCACAACTAGTAATTGATACTGCAATGGTCAGAAGTATCTGCTGGGCAACTCGGTTTGGGAAAACAATTTCATCCCCATATTGTGCAATGAAGCAGTAATTCCTGTGGGCTGGCATCAGAACATCATCATGTGTTTTAAGCAGCATTCTGCATTCTACAATTTCGCTGAACAGTTCCAAGCCATCTAAATCAGTGTCATAGAAACTTGCCACATTAATGCACCTTTCTTTGATGTATGCTTCATTGGTTGTAGATAGCAACTCCTAATATCCAAAAGAAAGCCAAACTTTGAATCCAAGTTATGTAGTCTGATGAACCGTTCGCCCATTTCATTATGCATTCTGTCAATAGTACCTTTTAGCAGACGTTGCACCTCATTTTCTGCTGAGAATGAGGCCTGCAGCAGCATCGTCTCCAATTTCACCAGGCATTTTTTTTCCTCACTCTGCATCGTCTGGCAATTCTCACATCCCAAGCATGACAGAGCTCCTTTGCTTATGATAGATGTCTGTCAGATATCCTCCGATTTCTAGCAAGGAAATAAACTTGCAACGCCTGCATATCTTGTGCTGCCTCATGAAATTAATTTGGATCCTGCAGCCGCTTCTGACTCTGGTCAATCTTGGTAAGTAAAATGTTCCAAAAAATTTAAGGCAAAGAAATCAAATGTCAAAATTCTGCTCAATAGCTGTGTTGCTTCACTTCTGGTATCTGTCTCATTCAAATGACTTCCAATGGTCTCTAAAAGTTGGACCAAATCCCCCACATTTTCGTGTATGGGTCGAACTGCATCAGCTCTAGCACTCCAGCGTGTTTCAGATTCAGCTTTCACAGATATAGGCAAATTCTTCTTTAATCTCTCCCATCTATAGTTCGACCTTGAAAAGAAAACATACACTGCCTGCACAGTTCCTAAAAATGTGACCATCGCCACCTCATGACCAGCGGAATGAACCCCAGCCTTGAGTGGCTGTACTCCTGATTTGTGTCCAGACATGACAGCAGCATTATCATAACACTGTGGACGACAGTCTTCAAAAGGCAAATGATCTTTCTCCAGCTGCTGCATTACTACATTTACCGTACTTGCTGCATCCTTTTGGTGTGGTAATTTCTTTTAATAAATCCAAGGAAACTCTCTTTCACGCAAACTGTTTTTTTCTTTATAGCTTATCTCTACATATCTTATTATCTCTGACATTTGTTCCCCATGTGCAGCATCTGGAGTGGAATCAAGCATTATACCGTAATACGTAGCTCTTCGGATGCCATTCAGTAAAGTGCTTCTAACAGTAGATACAATAATCTGGATGAATTCATTTTGAACATCAGCAGACAAATATGAAGGGGACTTTGGATTGGACACTTTGTTTAAGCAGTATATCGTGATTATGCTAGCCTGAGCATGCTGAGATGATGGTTGATGGAATACCAGGTGCTGTCCTCACGCAAAACTTACCCTTGTAATAGCCGCTTCAGACAAACTAGCAATCGCTTCCTAGTCTAGTTTTAGTAAAATTGATTTAGTCTACCTCTGGGGCCTGGGCTCTGTGGCTACCGTCTGTGCTAACTTTTTCATACCTTGGTTCTCACGGCGTGTATAAAATTGTGAAATTGTGTTGACAGGTTGACAGTGTTGTTGTGACTAACGTCTTTCTCATTCGAGAATGAAAAAAGGTTGCATAAATTAAAATTTCTTACTATATTTTTCGTTGCAAAAGATAAATAAATAAAATACTTTATGTATTGATAATAACATCAGCCTCAGCTTTATGAAATTGCAGAAATAATTGTTGTCTACAGTTTGTTATGCACAAAAAAAAAAAAAATGCTCATGAAAGAAAACGAAACACTAGATTGATGGGGGGTAACTATCCAATATCTTTGCACTGACTCTCGGTCACTGAACCACTTATTTGATAAGTACGTAATAAAATTTGATAGTATAGTAATTAACACAATGATTACATTTATATATAATGAACATTAAAGGAAGCCAATCTTCGGTAAATATAAAATATGCACTGAAAACTCATAAAAACTCATAAGTTACTGGTTTCATCACCCCTATTTCCCCCAAAATAGATGTCTTCTCAACTTCAGTTTGGCGCCCCCACAATGCTGCGTCCGGGGACTTATGTCCTCCCCAGCCCGCCCCCCGCCCTCACGACGCCTCTGGCACACGGTAGAACAGCAGCCACCAGTTCTTTTTAGCGCAGCTACTGCCAAACTGCGAATCTCCTCAGAGAGAAATATTACGATCTTTGTACGTTGTGTAAAGTACATGTTTTATATAGGATTAGGTTGAAAAGGTAAAAGGTAACATACAATTTTTTTCCTCGAACTTCTTTACAATGAAGAATACCCTTGGAAATTATATGTTTGAAAACTGAAAGTGTTGAATTGTTTTGATACTTTCGGCCTGGGTAGTATAGGTAATTTCCGCACTGTTTTTAAGTGGGGTAAGGTTAACGTGGATATATATAAATAGATAGAGAGATAGATATACTTTAACCAAGTGATAAAGAGAAGCCAATTACTGTACTTAGCACAATGACATTAAAAGAATTACAGGCGATAGAATTAGTGTTATCTAGAGCTGAATAACTTTTTTTTTTTATTAAATGAGCAATTCTCTCCAGAATTTGACTTAGAAGTGCCTTTCCATCATCTTGCATCTCTACTCATGATACTTTGTGGGTTTCTTTTTTATCCTAATAAAAAAAAACATTCTTCAAGAACCATTAATCTCAAAGGTTAGGTTTAGCAGTAAGAGCATTCTTTTAATCTGCAATGTTGAAGGTGCGAGATTTGAATACGTCTCGTTTTTGACTTTGTATAGGTTACAGTATACTTCAGACAACAGGGCTTTCCTGTGTCGAAAAGAATCTCATATAGATTATAAAAATTATTTCAGATTCCATTGTCAGTGGAAGTTGAGTAGGTTCATGGATCTTCCTAGAGGCATCTGTTTCAACGCGACTGCGTATTTTACCCCATTACTTATGCATACTAAGGCAGAGAGCTGTAATGTTTTATCCTCGACCGTGTACATTTAGCTTGTTGCCTGTGCGTTAACAAGGTGATTCGACAGTGGAAGAACTAGTATTTTTAATGGAATTTGGTGAAAGCAATCGTTGGATGATCCTTCCAGACTAAAAGCCAGTGCTGGCATAAGGCCAGCTTAATCTAGAACGAATTAACGATAAAATAATTGTGATGGATATCAGTGCAGATTTGGCCGTTTGTCTTTATGAAACCATTTTGCCCATCTTAAAATAGTGTATCGGGAGTTTTTCGGGAATTAATGGTTCTATAGAAGGAAGCATATCAGTGTTTCTACCACGTTTTAGTATACTTAATAATTATTGGTGAGTTTAACCTAGATGGTGGAAAGGTGCATAACTAAACAATCATTATTCAAGATCAAACTTAATGCTTGGTCTGTTTACGGCGATGTGTTGCGTCGTTTGGAGCAGGTTAGCTTTCTGTTCAGTGTTCTTTATGTCTCTGATATTCGTGAAACACTATTTTTACGATACTTTCATATGAAAAATCTAACATTTTCATGTTCTTTCCAGGTGGAAGTGAAAAGAGTGCCGAACTACGTGACTGGCAAGGATGGAATCATCTTCACCTATAGGGTTTTGTAAGTTTGTCTTCTAAATACATTCTTGTATGGTCACCATAATTAATTTGGCATTGTACTTTGGAGTGAGGTTTGATTGTTGTGAGTGACCTCTAAAGCAATGACTGAGCATAATTTCTGTTCATTGTCACTTGCTCCATTACAGATAAAACTTTACTTGATTGTTTGTTTTTCACATTTTACCTCTGCACAATCTTGATGGCAAGTATTGATGTTTGGCTGCTCCTTGAGATCATATTGTAAACTAAACTGGCAATAAAATTGCAGTGAATTTCTTGATAAATAACGGCGCCAAAGTAACGATGAGTTGGCAAGTAATTATCATCAAACTAACACTGAGATATTAAAACTCATTTTCTTCCCCATTTTCTACACGTAGAAGATCGGCTCTGAATAACAAATAGCCTTGGCAATCTCGTGTGACATTTATTCTGTCCTTTCACTACTGTCCTTCAAATCAAGATTTAGATTCTTTTGTTTCAAGTCACGATTGTTGTAGCCCATTATACGAAAATGTTTAAAATTTGAAAACGTTGGTTACAGGGTCACCACCTAACGTGCAATTGAATGCCACCATACCCTATATATGAAACTGTATTAACAGACATGGATTGTCAGTTGAAGAATTTTTGTGAATGCTGCAGACTGAACATAAATTTCCATTATTATATGTTACATATAATCACATTGGTGTTGTGACTCATTATCCTCAAAGAGGTAACTACAGCTTATAAAAGGATCCGAATTTTCCAGGGGTAGAAAAAAAAAAAATAATTTGGAGACTTCCTGTTATGTGGTCCATCACGGCGAAGCAGTCTGCCAGTTTTAATGAAGGTTTCAGCTGATCAGTTATTTGTCTTTATATCCAGTGATTTTTACAGGTTTTTAAAAAGCAGATTTGTCTGAAAAGAATCATTGAGTAAACAAGGAAATGCTGGGGTAGCATAACCTGAGTTAATTTTTTGTCAATCACGATCTCCTCTTCGTACTGAAGTATAAAATGTTACAGCAAATACTGAAAACACATTTTCGTCAAATTTTTGGGAAACGAAAGAGGTTATTGTAGGGTGTTCTTTATCCTCACTGTTATCCCTAAGCTAAGCTAAAGGTCGGTTGCCTTGATGCTTTTACTGCTAAACTCTTCATCGGTAAATCCTCCCACAATTTATCACGCCTTCTGCTCCTTCGCCTCCCTTGCCCAGGCCATCAAATACTGGACCCTTATCATATCTACAGTATAGTCTTTACCACCCCAACACTTCCAATTCCTTCGTATTTCGGCTGTTCTTTAAGGATTAAGAATACTGTAGTGTGTTTGTAAACAATTCTTTTATTCTGTATAAAGTATACTATTAATTTTGATATTTTAATTCTAAGAGAAATATGAGCAGACGAGAAAATGCGAAACTGTTTCATTTCATTTTGATGTTGGTATTCTTATCGAAACATGGAAGGCATCGGTAAGTTCTCGAGGATAATGTTTCAGAATAACATTTAGCATAAAAAGATCTAAAATAGATAGATAAGAAGAATATTCTTAGCACGGAGTTCGACAGAACCAGCTCGGTGATACCCAGCTTTTATGAAGTACTAGACTGACTAGAGTTTTTAGTATGGTTACTATTGTCTTCCTTTGTCACAGAAGTAATGGAACAATAACTTGGTTGACAATCCATCGAAATAATCAATCAGTCTCTCTCTCTCTCTCTCTCTCTCTCTCTCTCTCTCTCTCTCTCTCTCTCTCTCTCTCTCTCTCTCTCTCATGTCATCCACATCTACTATCCCGAGGATAATGATGGTGACGTCGGAGTTTCTATTCGGTTCTGAGATTAAACTGTGAAATCTGAAATCGTTTTAAAGCATAATTCTTGTGTATAAATGTGTTGATCATTGTTGGAAGAGAGAGAGATATATATACAAAATGGGGTGCTGGGAATGGATCTGTACTCAGAACTAAAAACATTTTTGTTCAGCAAACTTCAGACTTCTCTTTAGCATACATTATTTGTTGTTATTAAAGTACCTTTTAAGGACGGGGGAATACCCGTTATGTCTTCAGTATTCTCATATAAATTACAGTAAAATGCGCACGTACTACATCGTAAACTGGCTTTTTTCCCTGGGTTAAAGCATCAATCAAACGCAGACAACATACCTCTGAAGTTAAATTACATACACACAGGAGCTGCATCATCTGGAATAAACGATGTACGTCAGCGTTAACAGCAGCAGCAACAAGAATAATTATAATTCGGTAAAACTGGAAAATGTGCTGGTGTTCCTAAACTAGGATACCATATCAAAGTTGCACAGAAAATCATCTTACGGAAAATGGAACTTCAAAGGGATCTGCAAGAAAGATCTTTCGCCTAAAACTTAGCAAAAATACAAGGGAAAACTTGTTTTCAAATGGATATCACGAAAATCCATTGTAATTGTTCACATGCTCCTATATTGTTATCGTGACACATTGTTCTTTATACTGTACCTGTCGAGGTCATTTTTCATTATGTAATAAAAGTGAAGGAGGAGGGCGTCAATGTAGAGCCATATTTGAGCGCCGGGAAAATAAGTGTTTGTTGTCCGTCATCAGCTGATCGGGTTTCTGACACTTGACACTTTTTTTGACATGTCTAACTTGCACGGAGTAAAGCATACCAAGGGAGACGCCTGAAAGGTACGAATTTAGCCTTCTTGAATTGTAATAAGCATAAAATGCATGTTCATATTATAAGTGAGGAGGATACGCGTAACAAAGCAATGCAGGAAAATTAGGGAATAGGCTTCGGTGAAGCCTTCGCATTGCTTGCCAATGCAGAGCGAACGTTCAGGCTAGGCCAGGCTAGCCTGGGCTTCATTAGCATATGTTATGCGTACGTGAAGGCCATTTAAAGAAATTCAGCATGTAATTGTAAACAAAATTTTGACATTAGTCTATTTTGAATCCATTCTAGACTAGCAAAGGCTGCGGTTGGCTAGCAGGCTTGTTCATACCATTTTATTAATAGTCCAGGCTGTAGGCTACAATGCTGTCAGGTATTTAATTTATGTAAAGCAGAGTTGGGGATTTTGGATTTACAGGCTTCTTTTTGATGAAGCTTAGCCTAACTGTTAGACTAGGCCTAGGCCAGGGTAGCGCATTGTGTGGTGGTGATGGACTGAGTAGGTATAACCGAGGCAAACCTAAGCTAGTCATGGCGCAGATTAGGTCAAGTCAGTTTAGGATAGGTGCCTAGGCCTATACACCCATTTTATTCATTTTCACAATATTTTTTTATATATGTAAATCACTTGTCAGTTATAAAACGGAGTTCTAAAATCAGTGTAATGCTCGTTAGGTCTAGCTTCATTTCGTGTAATGATTGCTAATTTACAATGATCATAACAGCCCAATGGAATAGGTTACAATGAACTGAAATAATGCATTACTTAATGTAAGATAGGAGGCAGCGTCCTATCAGGCTGGAAGGCCTTTGCTACTTTGGATGCCCCTGTATCTGCTAGGCCTACAGGTGGTATATAAATAGGCCTAGGGGATTTGCATATCATTAGGACTGGTCTAAAAAATAGCCACTGCCTTTCGCACAAGCATCATAGAACTTGGATTCTTTCGCCTTGACTTTCAGAATAGGCTGCTTGCTAGTATGACGAAGTTAGGTACTTTGACATGAAGTTTTATAACCACAGTATTTTTTCCATTGTCGTTAGCCTAAGTCACATTTTGAACATTTTATAGAT
Organism: Macrobrachium rosenbergii; assembly: GCF_040412425.1. Lineage (NCBI taxonomy): Eukaryota > Metazoa > Arthropoda > Malacostraca > Decapoda > Palaemonidae > Macrobrachium > Macrobrachium rosenbergii. Next base: position 26,549,084 of record NC_089768.1, on the reverse strand, counting down.
GCTTATGTTATAGGTGAGACTTGACTATGAAATGCTAGTTGCATTTGCTTCAGACATCCAGTTGTGGGACTGTTTTGTAGGATGAATGATTGTAGTCTGAGTGATTGGAGTGTGAAGAAAAGTAACCGATATCAATTAAGATCAATTGCATTTCTGTGGCAGAACGTGGGAAATACAGCAGAAAGGCCCTGGAAGGTTTATGCCAAACGAGTTTTTTTTATGTATGGTAATTTCATTATGTATACTTGTAAAAGTTAAAGTTAAGTATACCTTAGATTAACCAGACCACTGAGCTGATTAACGGCTCTCCTAGGGCTGGCCCGAAGGATTAGATTTATTTTACGTGGCTAAGAACCAGTTGGTTACCTAGCAATGGGACCTACAGCTTACTGTATTGTGGAATCCGAACCACATTATAGCGAGGAATGAATTGCTATCACCAGAAATAAACTCCTCTTATTCTTCATTGGCTGTTCGGAGATTTGAACGCAGGGCCAGCAGAGTGCTAGCTGAGAACGGAACCCACCCTCCCAATGAGGAACTGTATACTTGTAAAAACAAGTGTATTTTTGTAAACTGGTATCCCATGAATTCCTGATAATTTTGCTTGTTAGTAGGCATTTACTACTATAGCAGAGTCCACCTAGCTTTGCAGCTAAGCCCTGCCCACTGCACGCTAGTGATTGGCTGGCTCTCGAAGGGGGAATGATGCCACACTAGTTGATAGTCCAAATGATTACCAGTGCGAATTTGACTCCGTTCTGTATTGTTGCTTATCATTTATGAAGATCTTGGATAATTTTGTCTGTGCATCTTTTTATTTTTTATTATGTGCAGCATAAATACACAAGCAACCCGCTTTTTTTCCTTTTAAATTGGTGTTGGCCTAAATAAGCGATCCCAAATAGACCACATCAGTTGAAATGAAGCGTAGACTTATGCAGCCATGTCAAATGCTAATATCATTGAGAGATTAGGCCTACACATCAGTTTCTTATATTTGAGGCAATGACATGGCATAGGCCTAAACATGTCAATAATCTTATATTTTGAGGCAATGACTTGGCATAGGCCTACACACCAATTTCTTATATTTTGAGGCAATGTCATGGCACAGGCTTACACATCAATTTCTTATATTTTGAGGCAATGACATGGCATAGGCCTAATATGTCAGTTTCATATATTTTGAGGCAATGACATGGCATAGGCCTAATATGTCAGTTTCATATATTTGAGGCAATGACGTGGCACCGGCCTACACGTCAATTTCTTATTTGTTCTGACACGATATACAAACCATCGGTCCTTTACATTAGGAATTACTTACGGCGAAGCTGGGCATGGCTGTTAAACTCTTGAATAAGGTGGTTAGGCAGTAACTACCCCCAGGTAGGCGGGAATACCTGCCTGCCAGGATGTAAACAATCCAGTTTGCTTTCGGCCGTCATGCGTTGCAGACGTGTTCTCGGATCTCTTTGCCTGACTGTCATTAAGCTCTTTATTATCCCGGTGGGATCTTCCTGTATTTGTGTGTATATATTGCATGTGTTTGATATTTATTAATACAAACCCACGATTTGTGATAGCCTTGCATAAGCCGTCTTTCCCCTGCATCTATGTCTTGGGTTTGACGGCCAAGGTCATATTTAGAGGAGTGTAACCGACTGGTAATGCTTCTCTTCCAGTAGCCCTTTATTTAGGTACTGAAGGCGTTCCCCTGTATGTTCAGAGATATTAGATTGGGATGCAATATCTTCACTCCCCTACATTGATTGGGGCATAAGAGTTCACTTCCCACCTTGGGCCCCTGCCCTCCGTGTACAAGGGCATGCATGACTACTTCCTTCTGCTGCCTCTTCCCTTCCTCTCCCTGAGGTTTGAGGGGGTCCCGGGAACCAGACAGACCTCCATCGGCTGAAGGAGAGGAAGGCTGCTTCTTTCCCCTTGATGCCCTGGGACAATGGGGGACTGCCTCCTTCCAAGGAGGCAGTGGGTGTTTCAGGAGCCACGGGGATGCAGACCTTGGTTTGTGATCCTATTCCCAGTCCTAGAGGTTCCGCCTCTAAGACGGGGGCTGCTTCAGGCGCTCATTCGCGAGCCTCTCCGAGTGCTCGAGATTCTGTGGAATACTGAGTATCCCAAACTGGCCTGGAGAGTACTCTCCCCAGCCCAGTTCAGGAGCAGTGCGAGAGAACAGGTAAAGGGGATCAATACCTCGACTCCTTCGCGGATGTCGTAAGTGGACTCTGAATCCATCGGCATATATTGTTGGGTTCAAGTCCTTCTTGTTCCCCTCCTCTTTTGACTTTGTATCGATGATCCAGATAAGTCGTTACTTTTTCCTATTAGGGAGCTGTGGTACTTTCCGAAAAGGCATGACATTCCCAACCTGGATGTTGTCGACGTTTTCGCTAGTATTATCTCTCCCAAGGAAGAAGTGTCTAAGGACATATCTTTCTCCTGGCTTTGTGAAGCGATCGAAGGAGGTACTTGGCAGCTGGCGACGACGATACGGTACTTTCCACCCGAGAGCTTATGAAGTCAATGGCTTGGTCCATCCCGCACATTCTGGAAGTTTCTGTCGGTCTGGAAGCAAGGCGTGGTCTCATAGACCACACTCTTGTCTTCCTGTGGTCTTGCCCACAGGCCCTTGGAACCTTTTCTCCTTGCCCCTGTGGTGGCTGCTCAACAAGTTGTGTTTTCTTACCCGGCTCCTTCAAGAGGACTAGTAGCATCTCGCCTAAGGTGTTGGCTCTGGAAGTGAAAAGTATACTGAGATTGACTGGCCTCTCTTCCTCCTCCTTCCCCGTCCTCCTACTTCTCCTCCTTTGGGATGAGAATAGAACTCGAACCAATACTTGCTGGATCTGGCTTCTGACGAGGTAAGACTACACATCAAGCACCCATTCTATTTTTCTGCTAGAATCATAGAAGCAACTCCACTCCTTCCCCTAGCAAGGGGAGGAAAGAGTGACTGGCAATAAGGGAAACCCTATTCGGGCTTTCCTTACTGCCTCGTACTCTAGATTCTTCCCAGCCTATTTTGTATGAGTTACGTTTCCTCACTCATGGGAAAAGGTCCAGTATCTGACATTTGATCTTGCATTTCCTACACTGCGATCAATATGTCAGAGGCACGGCACTCTTCCTCATTCTTTCGACCAGGAGAAGTAGCCCAGGTGTGCAGAACTCCAGTCAGTTCAAGAGACTCACTCAGATTCCTCCTTCCAACCAGTGAGTCTTCCTAATATAAAGGACCAATGGTTTGTATATCATGTTGGAACAAATCACACTTTTTTAAAGTAAATTGTATTTTTCCTAACTATTCAAACCTGAGGTCCTTTACATTACATTTTTATGCCCACCTCATGCCACCCCTCAACCTGAACCTGGGCCTAAAGGCAAACTGGAATGTTTACATTCGGACAGGTGGTATTCCCGCCTACTGGACGGTAGTTACTGCCTAACCACCTTGTTCAAGAGTTTAATGGCTGTTTCCAGCTTCGCCATAAGTAATTCCTAATGTAAAGGACCTCAGGTTTGTATAGTTAGGAAAAATACAATTTACTTTCAAAAACTGTGGTATTGGAGGTGCAAATCAGTTTTTGCAATGTTCTACTTGCGTGATGTGGAAAAAACTTACAAAAATTGCAGAAATCTAGGCCCGTTTTTTGCAGGTGGCATGGTGTTGGGTGAAGAGGGATAGGAGGAATTTCTTATTTTTCCTCTATCCACTCTCCTTGAATGAGGATTGGTGTTTTCTTGGGAAGCCTGATTGGTACTGTGTCATGAGTACCATCAGTTGGTTTCATTTTTAACAGTTTGTGGTGTAGGTTTTAAAATTCTGGTCATATTTTGTACTGTGCCCAGGGCAAGGGCACACACATTTCGATGTGTCTTGTTTGTATTGTTAGCTTTGGCAACCTGCGATTAACTCCTGTGTTGCAAAGTACCCACTGAAGTAGAGGCGACTCTTGGCATTAAAAGAGGCAACTCTTGGCTCTCATGCCACGCCACTACAGGTCGAGAGAGCTCCGACCAGAGGCAATACCCACCTGCCGTAGCTCCCTCACCAGGTAGGGTTACAACAAGCATTGCATGATGCTAGCTAAATTTCCTATTTCAAATTCATCTCCATCCCCGGATGTTTTTTGAGTAGTTTTGTCCATGTATCCCACCTCCTGTCAATGTGGGATTCAGCTATGTAATTATTTGTTAAGTTATGTACTGTATATAAAAATTACATTTTTATAATTAAAGTTTTATATACAGTATACTTACCAAATAATTACATGTTCAGAGCCCTCCTTCTTCCCCTCTCATGGACTTAGAGCATAAACAAACTGAGCTCTTTAGCTGTGTTGTACCTATCCTTCCCCGAAAGTGGGTGGGACAGTATAACTACACCTTAAACAAACGAGCGCTACCGCAAATTTAACATTTTGAGCTGCCGCGTAAAGTAGAAACAATAGCTATGTAATTATTTGGTAAGTCTATATAAAACTTTATTTTATTATAAAAATGTCATGTTTCTCAAAAGTCATTTGAAATATCTAGAAAAGCTAATTTTAGATAATGGTGTTATACAGAGAGAAGCAGCAGTACTTTGGTTGTGTGGCTTTTTAAATATGATCTGTTATTGCATTTTTTGCAGGTGTTCTCTTGGGTTTGAGGAGACAGCACAATGGTTTCAGGTGTGGTGGACCTTGTTAGTAATGCTTTGTGCCTTCCATCACAGTATTGCTGCCTTGGTCCTTTACAAGGCAGCATTGAATGCTTTATCTCTGCACCATGGATCAGGTAAGGGAGAGCTTTTCAAAACAGAGAATTGTATTTTACTTGGTTACTAAGATTTGTACATTACTGTATTGTACTTTACATTATATGGTCTGAGTCAATAATTGTTAGTTTCTGACATACATATAAAGATGCTTTGGGCAGAGCATCTATATATTTGCTTAAAAACCTTGTGAGTTTTTAAGCAAATAGAATTTGAAAATGGCTTTATATTTGTTCCTACATGATATACAAACTGTCGGTCCTTTACATTAGGAATTACTTACAGTAAGGTGGTATTTATCTGTGGCGTTAGGAGACCAAACTCTCCTGTGTCCAAGAATGCTTAAGTCAGTGCACACAGAGTCAATTCCTGAGCTTTTACCATTTTTTGGAAGTAATCCTCATGGCTTCTGTACCGTAATCATGTTTATTTCCTTTGAAACCTTTTGGCAGAGAAGGTTGTCATGCAGCTCAGAGGAGATGTAACTGTTGTTGACTCATAATATTAGCGAAATGTTCAAATTTAGCATGAGGTGTAAAGCCCTTAGTCCTGTCGTTGCGTTGGGGTTACTTACTCCTAAACCATGTATGATGGTAACCTTGCTGTCTGTGGTACAGTATTGTTAATTGTTAGGAAATTCTGCTATTGAATTTTGGGAGCATGAAGGTACACATTAGTGTATAGGAGGGCACCTTCATATATGAAGGTAATTATCTTTAGTTTTGGACTGTCGGTTACTGTATGGGTTTTTGACTCAGGCACAGGAGTTACCAGTACTCTATGAGATTTTTCCCCTGTTAAGATCCTCTGACAAGTCTTGTTATGAGGGCCTTGCACCCTGTTGTGGTTCCAACATCTGGCAATGGTACTTTCACTGTGACAGAAAACTGCTTTGCTTATCTGAGATACTGGCAGAACTTAAATCAGGCTATGTAGTGAACGGGTGCTGGATATCACTCTGGACAAGCACCAAGATCAATAAACTGACCACTGTTATTGATACACAAGTTGAACACTGGAGGACCTTCTAGACTTAAGGATTGTTTCCTTGGCCATTCTAGAAATGCCCTTAGTTTGTAACAATGACAATCCCGGTCAGATGAAGCATGTGGAGGTTTGATGGAATCTGTCTGAAAAGATCTTTCTTGAATGGAAGAAGACGAGGAACATCTACCACCAGGAAAGGAAGTTAGGGGCACCATTCCCCTTGGGACCACCAGTGAGCTATCAAAAACATCCTTGTGTTCTGCAAAGCTCACAACTTGTTGAGTATTTCCTCAAAACAGCAAACAGAGGAAAATCATAAAGTCTAGATTCGACCATTCTGAAGGAAGGCATCAACTGCCCATGCCTGAGGATCCTGGCATGGAGGGCAGTAAACTGGGAGGGTAGTGTTTTGGGCAGTCGTGAACAGATTGGTGTTTGGGTCTCCCCAGAGGTTCCACAATTTTGGCAAACCTGACTGAAGACCTTGCCCTTTTCTGCTGAGTTGGTCCTCCATAACAATATTTTTCTCTAAGACAAAACAAGGTAACAGAATGATGTTGCTGGGCTCTGTCCAAAGGAGAAGAAAATTTCTTTGCTTGCCAGAACAAATATCTTGATCTGTGTCTACTTGTCGTCGTATGTAAGAATCGAGAGTTGAATTGTCAAAAAAGACTGCAATCTTATTGCCACTGACTAGATGTCCTGCTTGCGTAAGACCATTCCAAATTGCAAAAGCTATGGGGTTGTTTCTGAGAGTGGGCCCCAAATCTGCCTCCGAGACATCTGAGGACAGTGTAAAGGTTCTTGAGGTCTACAGGCCAACCCATTAAAGTTCTCAAAAGTGGTAAAAATTTGTCTATCTATCTCTTTGTTGGAAAAAACCCCAAAAAGAGAAAGCTAATCTTCATCCCAGGATAAACAATTGACTGGATCGGAAAAGCATAGATTAGTCAATATTGAACAAAATTCCCAGCTCTGAGATTAGACATAAAACATAATTCTTCACCCTCAAGGTCATCAGAAACAAATTGGTGAGAACAAACCAGTCATCCAAAAAAGAGAGAACTACAGTATTCTGAAACCAAGCAGATGATCCAGTTTTACGGCACTTGTCTAGCGATGACGATAACTGGATTCTTGGTGCTGATATGCACCGATCTCAACTTATCAGCTCCGATCCCCACTTAACAGTGGCACCTATCCCCGCTTATCGGCACCAATAGGTGGGGATTTCGGTGCCATTATCACTGATTTTCGGTTATCAGTGATCGTCGGTTATCATCACACTGTAGGGAACGGAACCCCCCACTGACAACCGGGGACTGCCTGTATCCAAATAATTAATTTTATCATGAAAATTATAATTTTTTAGGTACTGTACTTACCCTCCATCATTAAGATCCTTCCCTCCTCCCCTCTTAAGAGGTGAAGAGAAGAATGACCACCAAAACATTTGCTGTCTTACCCCCACCCTCCAAAGAGTGGGGGTAACTATTGGGAGTGTTCGTTAGTGATTTTTTCAATTTTAACCTGTCAAACCCATGCCAAGTAGCTGCAGATAAAGCTAATGATAGAGGGTAAGTACCTAGAAAATCATTATTATTTTGAATTTAATAATTACAGAAGCTTTCCAATTTTCAAAAAATGTTTATCATAAGGATTTAGTTGTCACTGTAAAGGTTTGGATTAATAGCTTTTAGACAAGTCCTTGAATATATTTCTCTGATATCAAACGTATTTTACATTATTTTATAGTAAGTCAAAATACTAGTAATTTTTTAACGTCTGTAGTGTGTACTTTCTTCATAAGGATGCAACAGTTTTTACTTACTCTCTCCAAACCTATGTTTAATTGTTAATTCTGTATTTTCATAAATACTAGAGCTGTGATTAAAGATGGACAGTATACTCAGCCTCCTTTTCATGAGCACCTCAGCCTTGCTGAAATACAGTCAGCTATTCAGCTTCGAGAGAAAATTGGAGACTTATGGCAGAGAGTTTTAATACAGGTAAGCATATATAGAGGTACTGTAATTCCTTTGCACAGCACACTGTAAACAGCAGTAATGAGTATTTTCAAGTTGGTCTTACTTTTCATTTGTTTCCTTTGGCCTCTTCCCACCAAATTGTTCAACTGTTTTGGTCTTGCCTTGCACCTGTTTTCACTTTTATCTACAGTATGTAAATAGCAAAACTGACAGGATAACCTACAGAGTCTAATTTTATGACTCAGTGTTGTTATTAGAGTTTTTTATTAATAATAATAATAATAATAATAATAATAATAATAATAATAATGATGATGATGACAACACTGTAATAATAATGCAAGTAACATGAGTCCTAGAAAAAATAGAATACATATTATTAGATTAAATATCTAGTTGTTAGGTTACCCAAGGCACCAACCACCTGTTAAGAGTAGAATTTACTTGATCTTTTGTTTTTTACAGGTTATACCAAAAAGTGAAAAGGCAGTTTATCCGCTTGCAAGAAGATCAGAACATTCACCTGGACTAATGGCTGATGTTTCATTTTCCCAGCTTCTTCACTATGTAGCCACATCCAACAACAAAAATCTTTGGAAAGATGCCTACAAAAAGTTTCCAGGTAATATCTTTTTTATTGCAGGCTGAAACTCAAAGTTTACTGATAGGGAGAAAGAAAATGGTTATAGAATTTTGCAGTCTAAATTCTAAAAATTTTTACAGAGTGTATGGTATAAGTGGTGACCTAAAGGGTATTACAAGGTATTTTTAGTATTAAACAGTAGATTGCAAATACAAGTAAAATGAAAGAGATTTGAAGTGTTATATATATTGATTATAGCATGAGCTTTTTTGTTTGGCTTAGTACAGTTTAACAACTCTGTTTCCTGTAGGGGGTAGCACCTCCCTTGGTGCACTATAGGCATTACTAAAGGGTGTTTGCAGCATCCCTTTGACCTCTAGCTTCACCCACTTTATAGCCTTTTACTCTACCTCCATTCTTTCTTCTTTTCTTCAGTCGTGTTGTCCAACCTCTATGTTACTTCTGAGTGCAACTGTAGGGTTTTCTCCTAGTTCCACCTTTATATTTTTGTGCTCTGTCTCAGTTTCTGGATCCCTTTATCTGTGTGTCCAAACACTCTGATTTCAACTTATTGTTGTAAATGCTGAATGGCCCCAGTACTTGGCCTGACAACCTGAATTTCATTAATAAATCAGATCCTCTGTTTTTAACACTAAATCAGCTGAGGCCTATATGCATGTTGGCAAAATCTGGTTAACAAGTACATGTTTTCCAGCAATGCCAGCTACCTTGTGTTCTGCTGAGCTTTTTCATTTTATTTTATAACAGCTTCCACAAACAACCAAGCTGTCAAGATTTCTAGTAACAAAACATTAAATACTGTCACTGAAACAGAATTGAAAACAAATCTTAAAATATAACTAACTACAAGGTCACCATAACTTTTGGTGTAGTCTTGGTAGTTGAGTGGTGTACCTGGACTTTTGAGTGCGGTGGTCATGAGTTCAAATCCTGCCTTCAGCTTGCTAGATCTCGGTGGCAACATAACTTTTGTGTCTCTGTGAAGTAAGCAGCCACTGCCTGGTTCCCCCCTGCCCCTAGCATGGGTGGAAAGGGGTCTTGGAAACTGATTAGATGCGTGTATGTTTGGTCTCTAGGGCATTGTGCGACAGTGCAATAATCTGCTCCATGCCTCTTCTCATTAGCTACCTTTAAATCTATAAATCTTGGTGATTGTAAAATGATGTTAAAAACAGTAATAGAATATGCAGAGTTGTGCAAGGGGTATGAATTACACAATAACAAATCACTCCTTTTGATATGTGTTCACTTATTCATTTACAGTGTCAATTTACAAGTAGTGGACAGTAAAGCTGGGTTTAGCTGCATGGAAAAATAAGGAATATAATTAATTTGAACGTGGTTGATCTTTTCTGCCAGATGTACACTTAGTTGCTGAGCCCCCTCTTGTTTTTGTTTATCCCCTGTAAAATCATACACTGTAGATGGAGTAATGGGTATGTTACAGTTAAAACATACTATTTATTATAATTTTCTTCTGTCATACCAGTTATCAATTAGGATTTTCTATTTTATAAGTTCATGAAGGAACTGCAAGTGTGTTTAAAATGGATGTTAGCTGTAAACCTGAAAAACATTCCCAGGTCAGATTAACTCAAAACAGAAATATAGTACAGTAAAGGAATACAAATTTCACTGTACTACTTTCATAACAGATGCTTGATAATGCTGTAATGCAACTTGTAAAAAGTGATTGTGATTAAATTTAAATTTAACAATAGGTTATTAACAAAAAAGATTTCAAAGAAATTCATAACTTATAGAACTACCAGACTATTGTTGTAGAGGATTGGTGTTTAATATAGCATTAAAGTAAGAGAAGTGAAAGGTGGGAATAAAACATTAAACAGTATGCAATATTTGAGTGATGCTTGGTACAATGGTGTGCATTTTGTGTGTTCAAGTAATGTTGAATGAACGGACATGGGAAGTATTTAGTAATGAAAAAGAATAATGAAAGCATTAATTGTAGATGTACAGTAGTACTATTTTTCTGTTGTCATATTTGCTGATTGAAGTAGAAAACTAAACCATCTAAATGTATTGAAAGTATCTTGGTCTTTTGTCTGGTCTTGAACACAGTCACATGTGTGATTCCACTTATCATACATCTTCATTTCATTTATGTTATATCTTAATCTCTGTATGCAGCACATAGTCATGATTTCACATTATTCATTCAGCGATTTAAATTCAGATTGGGCTTAGAAATGTACTTAATTTTACGAGCTTCAGTACAACTGATAGCATGGAATTGAGTCGTTATTTTACTCCTTAATATTTTTTAATATACAATATTATCTTTTCTGGGTATTTTACACACTTAGTGCTTAACCTCCTTTGGTTTTACTGATCTTTCGTTGAGCTAAAAGGAAACAGCAAAATATGCATTCTGGTTAAGTACACAATATTATTTTAAATTTGATTACAGAACATAAGAATTTATTGTCAAATAACATAGCTTGATGTAATCTTGCATTTTTTTTTTTCAGAACATGGAGTTGCAGTTCAGTGGAAGGGTGGAGCTCATGTTGGTACAGATAGTTTTCATAATGTTTTAAGAGATGTTATGTGGAGATTTTATGGTTGCAAGATAATTCCTCTTAGGTTAGTATGTATTTTTTTTAAGTAGACTTAGTATTTTTTTTTTACCTTATTCATTGTAACACAGTACTGTAGTAAAATCATGTGGGCTAAGGAGTTTATGTCATGAAAGATAGTGTATTACCATAATTATTCCCTTTGTAAAACCTATGGAGGACCAGACCCAAGCAATGTATATAACTGCAGACTTATTTCTTTGACTAGTTGCTTATGTAATGTATCATAGAAGCTGATACTGTATATGCTTAACTTTTTAGTACATCAACATTATGAATTGAAAACAACAGATTCACGTAAGATTTATTACTCCACTTGGAGTAGCATATCAACAGAGGATTTTAATGCAGGCAGATAAAAGTAAGAAACTTTTGGTATCACATAGAAATATTCAGTTAATAATGCAGTTCATACATGACAAGTACTTTGAATAAATATTTTACTGAGGTTATCTGTAGATTGAAAAATGGAATGCCACTAGAAAGACTCATTAAGCCAGTGAGATGTTACAAGATTTAGAAAAGGCAGCGGCAGTTATGTCAGAAGAATTAGAAGTAAAGCCTGGTGTGCAATCCCTTTACTGTACTGATTTCTGTATCATATTAATGGAGAACATACAGCAAGGGAAGCATGTGGAAGCTTGTGAATGTAAATACACGTTTACAACCTGTGTTTGAAGCAGCACAGATATGGTCACTCGCCAAAAAACGATGGCGTGTCTGATATGATGAGACTGAATAATGAGATTAGTGGCTGGACTGTTATTGGAAAATTGTTTGGAAGAACAGTTGAGGCACTAGCAATAAGATGTGGTGTTCAGAGGCTGGAAAGTAGATTGGTAGAGGCATGTGATGTCGAGGGGAGAGAAGTATTAACCCTATATCGCCTGAATTATGAAACTTTGATGAAAAAATATATCAAGCATTTTAGTCTTTACTAGCATGGCAGACATTGCATAAATGCCATCAATTTTCATAAAAAATGTTTTTTATATAAGCAACTTACCAAGTAATTACATAGCTATGAGCTTCCTACCTACGGCAACCTAAAAATTCAAAATTCGCAGTAGTGCTAGCATTTGTTTTGGTGTAGGTATGTTCCCCGCCCACTATCAGGGACTGTGAGGAACAACTAGGCAGAGAGCTTCAATTCATTTTCTGCCGGCTCCTGAGTAAGATCGGTGGTTCATTGTGGCCTACTTCACATTTTTTGGATGGTTTTCCAGAGTCTTGGTGAAGTACTCAGGTTTCATTGTAGCACATGAATCTTAGTCAGTTGGTTAGCCTTGATTAACTTATTTAACTGGATTTAGGATGTCTGACTCTAGCTCTTCGAGTGTTAATTTGCATTGAAGATTGCAAGACTAGGTTAGCGAAGTCTCGTTATGGCTCACACAAAGTGTGTGAAATGTAGAGGGCAAATTTGTGATGGGAAAATTACTTGTTTAGAATGTAAAGATTGGGACAATAAACAGTAGAAAGTCTTTAGGTCTCATCAAGACAAAATGGATAAAGACAGGAAGAGGAAGGCAGCTATTAGGGACGGAAATAAAGCCACCTTAGAACCTGTAGAAGTAGCAGACCTTGTAGAAGATAATTCTGTCTCTTCTCCTAAGATCCCTGTATCATCACCTATCCTTAGCCCTTCTACTCCTATTCCATGTACTCCTGTTCCAGGTTCCCATGCCCCCAATCATGACACCGTTGCCAGTCTTGAATCAAAGCTCAACAAAAAGTTTAAGTTTCTAGCCAACACAGTAATGGAGTTGGGTTCTTCTTTTAGAGCCTTCATGGAAAAAGGTAATGTGCAAAATGTTAGTGTAATGCAAAGCATTGAGGAGGTGGCTGCCCGTCCCACCGGTGCTCCTGGACGAAGGTCCCTGTCCTGCTCCCCTGCACCGGGGAGAAGACATACTGGAGGTCCAAGGGAGGCCAGTGGGATTTGCCCACGGACAGTCGCCCCCTCCGTCAAGCCTGTTGCATGGTCCCTGGCTGCAACAGAGTGCCACTGGAAGGGTGTCTTGTTCAATGTTCATCGTCTGTCATCAGATTCAGAAGGCACTTTGCCGGACACAAGGCGTCAGCAGTGTAGACCTTCCGTCTCCTGACCTTTGAAGAGACACTCCACTGCGGCAGACAGCTCCCCTCCTCCTGTCAAGAAATACGAGGAGGCTAGTGTGAGTCCTCAGCTCTCCTGCAGTTTCACGGTGCCTCCTTCTACATCTACTGCTTGTCTGATTCCATCCGCCTGGGACAGTCCGGAGTCCATCTCTTATTTGGATTGCCAGTTCTTGACTGCTAAATGTCTGGAAGAACCTCTTAGTTGACCTTCTTTGTCAAGACCTCGTCTTGCCCCTGAACGTCCTTTGCCTCCTGAACATGCTATGATGACTCCTGTTAGGCAGTCTCGTTCGACCTAGCGCTCAGCACCAACCTTGGGTTGCGCCTCATTTGCTAGAGCATTCTTCGATTCAAGAAGATTCTTCACTTGCTCCTCTTAAATGGCAATTAGATGACTTAATGTCTTTCTTGAAGAAGAACCCAGCTGTCGCCAAGTCAAAGACACTTCTTAGTTGCCAGTCTTTTCCGATGATGAGGTGTTGGGCAGGCTTTTTCCCCTTTGTCGTCCTACTCCACCTCATTAAGATATTTTCTCGATAATTTCCTGAATTTCTTCACTGGTGCAATCTACCAAACATCCCAGAGACTCCCCGACCGTGATTACGAAGTCGTTCTCTCTCCTCCAATCCCAGCCCTTTTGTGGAGGTAGGCAGAAGATCCAACCCATTCCTCACAAGAATTTGCGACCTCCCTCAAGATCGATTAAGAAATCGACATTTACATCAGGAACCAAGAAGTGAAGATCTAGTCCTTCGTGCTCAGGTAAGAGCCAGACTGTTCCTCTTTTGGAAGGAATGGAGTCGAAGAGGTGCAGAACCTTGGGTGGTCAAGGTACTGAAAGAAGGTTATGCCATTCCTTTCAAGGAAAACCCTCCGTTAGCCAAATTGCTAATTGCATTACCAGCTTACTTGGCGGACTCAAAGAAATTTGTGGCCCTTTCACGAGAAGTAGAATCCCTTCTGCACAAATGGGCGGTGGAGTTGGTCCTGGGTACACAGGGTCCAGCATCTCAAGTTCTTTATATTTGCAGAGAGGTGGCTTGGGTGAAGCACTTTTAAGAAAAACAAATATATGTTATTGAAATTTTGCTGTGTTTACATTAATATATTACAGTACTGTAATATTTGAAAGTTAGTAAATCGTTTTTCTTCATACAAAATGTACTTACAGTAGTCATGAATATATACTTAGTACGTACATGAAAATGCTACGTACTGCAGATGTAAACATACCTACCCTGCTATTCCTGTTGTCTTACATATTTTAGATATGCTCTACATACTACCTGTAGTACTGTACTACATATCATCGTAAAACACTTTTTGTATGTAATATTTAAAAATCATCCTACAACAAAACATTTAATAAAATGTACAGTACTGTATGCACAGAATATCAATGTTAGTATATGTACGCGCAGTACAGTAGTACCATGCATATACCATGGGGAAAATTATCAGCAAATGACCCAATATAACTCACTTCATTGCTATCTCTCGTTTGTGTGTTTTGCATGTACAGTACTATAGACTAAGAATATTTTTTTAAATCATGCATTAAGATGTCCTCTAAATGCTCTGCTCCCTGTAAGGCCTCTGGCAAATAGCCTACAATTAATGACTGATGAGAAGAAAGTAGACATGATTGTTATGTTAAGAGAGGGCAAAAGTCATGGAGAAGTAGCAGCCCATTACAGCATGACATTAATCACAGTCGCCTGCATTGAGCATGAACAAGGTAAATACTCATGCAGCCCTACCGTACCACCTTTGTTGCCATGTTCAAATACCTTAACATGACAGCGCCTCCCGTCATTCATCTTACTGCACAGCTAATTCATCATCATCATCTACAGTATATTGTAATCAACATTCATCACCAGTTAATACCCGTGTGATTGAACTTTATTATTTATTATTATTACAGGTACCCAGTTTAGTATTACATAATATTATTATTTAATTTCTATTACTATTATACAGTATGTACTGTAGTATTATTATTATTAATTTACATTCATTTAATATTATTATACAATAAATAATATGAAAATACAGAATATTGCTATACGAAAAAGACAAAAAATCTGTATCCGCGAATAGACAGGTTCCCCGCCAATATTTTTATAGATATGTTCCACAGAAAAACCCGCGAATACGTGAGTTTTCCCGTGAATAAATTTTAGATAGGTTCCACAGAAAAACCTGCAAATGGGTGAGTCCGCGAATCATGAGAACGCGAATATGGGGGGTTTACTGTACTGTATTCTGTCTTTTATTTATTGTAATAATGGGTTTTTGAGATTTTTTATAATCATGAATAAGAATATCCATGTGTGGTCTAGGCTGCTTTATTGGCTTCTTCTTTTCCTATAACACAATACCTACATGGGCAGGAATCCAACATATTTCTACATTTTCATGACGTGAAAATCAGATTTGTTTTGCAATGGAATTTTTTTGGATTATAATTTTTAAGGTTTGTATTAACTGTATATTCAGTAGTAAGTGATTATCATTAAAAAGTTAACAGCCCACTTATCCTTCCTATAAAGTGGAAAAGCTTTTTTTAACTAAATTTAACTTTGTGGTAATTTTTGTAAGTGCAAGATAAAAACTATTATTAAACAGTTATGGTAATTTTCTGATGGGTCATTGCTGTCAGAAACAAAAACTTGTACAGTAGTAATTAGTGGCATGAAGTGAATAAATTTTTTATTTTTTGATTTTTTGCAGAGAAGATTCTTCAATGTATCCTAAACTACAAAATAGTCGTATTCATGGTCCCCATTCAAATTTACTGCCAGCACTTTGTGCCTTTGAAGGAGAGCAGCATTTCTTTGTTGTTCTCTTCAGTGTACATCACAATGTTCAGCACTGTGTTTCATTTAGGTATGTAGTAATATTTTATGGCCATTGACTTTTATAATACTGTATTGCATATTTACTCACAGCCTGGTCTCATATCTGGTCTGCATGTGTTCAAGATAATTTTGACAGTTTCACCACCTTGATATCTTTGTAATTTTGTGCAATGGGCTGAGGAAGACTGTTTTGAGTAAATATACAGATTAATTTTTACCATTAAAATAAATAGATTTTTGATAACCTTGTTAACAAATTGAAAGGTGATCATCATTTTTTTGCAGTCCTGCTAGATTGAATGAGTCAGCAGCCAGACCACTCTTCATTTTGTATCAGATCCTTGAAGCTGTCCGAGATACTCATGATCGTGGCTTGCACCTTGGTGATGTTACACTTAACCATCTTTTTATTGATAATGCCCTCTACCTCAGCTTACTTCCACATATCCAAGACAATCTCCTATATCCAGATTTCATACATGATCTTGATAAAATGGGCACCACTGATGTTATGACAAAACTTGAAACTGCAAAGAAAAATTTCCAAAAGCAAAGCACAGTCAGTCGTTTGTCACAAACTTTAGAAACCTCTCGGAGTGCAACTGACTGGGATTCTGAGCATTCAGATAGCTATGATCCAAGTTTAGAGAAAAATTATGCTAGTCAGAACCAAAGAGCAAGTATTTCTTCAGCTGAACATGTGTCAGCATCATTGAAGAAGACTGATGCGCAGGGTATCGAAGATACTGATCAACAAAATGGAGATGGAGGAAACCATGTAGAAGACAGACTTAGTGCCTATCAAAGGCTTATGTCAAGTGAAGATGCATTCGAAATCCTTAAGCAGGTAAGATTCTACAGAGATTTTTGTAATGTTCCACCCCCATAGGGGGTACCACTTAAATTTTGCTTAGTCTGGTACATGGTATTAAAGATTCCTTGTAGCATCCCTTTAGCCTTAGGTCCATTGATTTAGCATTTTACTTTTCATGTTTACAATCTTTTATACTGTACCCATCTTCTATTTTTTGCTATCCTAAGAAAAATCCTTTGGATGAGTCTTGTTCAAGTGTGCCTCAGTGTTTGTAATAATAATAATAATAATAATAATAATAATAATAATAATAATAATAATAATAATAATAATAATAATAATAATAATAATAATAATAACAATAATAATAATAATAATAATAATAAAATAATAATAATAATAATAATAATAATAATATATTAATAATAATAATAATAATAATAATGTGATTTACATCAAAAGTATTGAGTGGGGAAAGATCTGTGGGCATGTATTAAATTGTTTAAAGGTATGTCTTTGTAACCCAAAAGATATTGTTGTATAGATAATAATACAAAATGATGACATTTCTTACTTTTAAGTAAACTGAGAAATAAGTGAAACAAGTAAATACACAAAAAAGAAAAATTCATTTTCATATAATTCATTCTTGAGAGTTAATTAAAGTGATGGACAAAAAAGAGGTTTCAGGCAGTCCTCAGTTATCGTTTAACAAGGAAAATCATTTTATCATTTTTGCCTATTGGGCTCAGTTATTGGCAATCAAAAATCGGATTTTCAGCACTAAAAAAGCCAAAAAGGATTTTGGCACTTTTTGCTTATCATCACGCCACCAGAACGGAACCCCCGCCAGTAACCGGGACTGTCTTTATTCAAAACAATATTCATATTAAGCAAAATGAGTTTGGGTGGCATAAAGAAAGTAAGCTATGATTGGATCTGGTCAAAGAACTGGTGTCAGGCAGCAGTCAAGGAGGTTGATGTTTGGTTTACTAACAACAATGCTTCTGGACTATGGTCTTTGCTGGGAAAGCTGGCTACAAGTAGTGTAGATGTTTATTGTTTTTTTTGTTCTAATGAGAGCATGCTAACAGACTGTCCTGTTCAGCAAATAATTGAAAGGAGTGTGACAACGATATTGGTAATAGCTTGACACCACTAAGGCTGGGAATGACAGAGTGATCCTAACCAGATGACACATCAGAGATGGTGGAAATCATGCAAGATCATAACTAAGTGATAATAACAAAATCTGAACAGATAGAAGAGGCATGGTTATGTTTGGCAGGCTTGAAAATAGTCTTAAGGAATATAGTAAGCCAGTGGTTACTGCTTACATTGGGTCATGAAATGTCAATCTATCAGGTAATGGTAGTGAAACAACCTGCCACTCAATACCTATCATGTAATGGTATTGAGACAACCTGGTATGGTCAGTTAATGAAAAATAGCAGTGACTCAAGATGAGAATTAAACAACTGGACATTAGGTTGATGAGGAATAGTTTGAAGTCCCAAAGTAGCCTGAATGAAAGGTGCATTGATTAAGCATGAGATAAAGAATGAATGAGCATGATGATTAGATAACAGGATTGAAATGAAGAATTATTGGAGGATGGTGTTCAAAGTTTTGAGGATGATGTGAGTACATATGACTTGATGAGAACTGTTTCACTTTTTAGACTGGGGGACAAATTTGCTTGACGTGATGGTCGGACATCCCTGGCTTGATAAGAAAATTCAGTATAATCAACTTCTGTACAGTACACTATGTATCAAAATATATTAATAAGGATATGGTAAAGGCAGTAGCAAGTGCCAAACCATTGTGTAGAGTATAGTCATGTATTGATATTCACTGAATTTTTTTTATAAAAGAAACTGCAGCTAGTAATATAAATTCACAATTTCAGATGGACTGCAACAGTCTCCAGGATGCAGAATTAGAGACACTTCTGCAGTGCTCTTTAGTACAACTTACTCAGTTATGGGTAAGTTATATTATAATAAAGATATGCAAGTTTGATATTGGATTAATAACAAAAAATATATTCAGTTCTCTTTTTCTAAGTGTTCATTTGAATTGTTACACTATTTTTTGTTTTATTGCTACTTTTAAATTGTTGCAACATTAATTTCATTGTGGTGCCTGGAGGCCAGTGCTCCTAATTTTGCAGATAAATAAACTATCCTTATGAATAGAAGCCAGTGATAAAAGAGATAGAGGAAATCATAATTTTGTTTCAGTGTAGTAAAATGAGTGGCCATTCATAAAGAAGCTTGAAATTTTGTGGTGAGGCTTGCTGCCATAATCTCAAGCCTTATGATTTCAAGTATAGTTTAGGGGACACTGTCATTGTTATGAAAAATTAGTGCCACATAATATATGTTTGCAAGACAAATTAAACACCTGTCTAGAAACTTCAGTGAATTTAGTAGACTGTATCCTCAGACCCAAAAGTATAGTGATATTTTACCTGAAGCCACTGTCATTCCCACAGCTTGGGATGTCAGAATTATTCGATGTTAAAGCATTGTTAACTTCCCTCTTAGGTTTTCTTGAAATTTGTATTTTTAGGTGGGTCATCAGATAACAACCCTTGACTACCTCCTGTGTCTCAACTTTTTCGCTGGACGAAGATTTAATTCACCTCATTACCATCCAATCATCCCATGGGTTATGGATTTCACAGGAAGAAACTCTGGATGGCGGGATTTAACAAAAACAAAGTTTCGCCTTAATAAAGGAGACCAACAGCTTGACCATACCTATCAAATGGCGGGTAGTCAAGGACAGAATAAACACACGGTAAGATTTGCTAGATTATTTTTGTTAAAGTTACCTTTAATTTCATAAAAATATTTGTACAGTATGTTTTCACTGCTGAATATGAACAACTTTTAAATGCTGGAGATATAGATGATTCAGGTTAAGACTTTTGTTGTTTAATAGGCGCTCCTAAGGACTGCTTAAAAATATGGAAAAGGTAGAGGAGGTGTGATGTGATGAGGTGTGTTAGATGGCATAAGAGATTTGCACCTTGAGCAATACTGCTAAGTGGAACCATAGTAGTATTAGTATAGTATTATTATTATTGTTAAAAATTATACACAACCTTAACTAAGTTCCACACAACTTTCCACCCTAAGAATTATTAGTTACTACTCACTTTGCTCAAGCTTCTTTCTTTGGGCATGAGCATCATTTTATTTGTCATAACTTGTCCACACAGATTTTAGATTATTTTCTCCTCCCTTTTTGGGTTAAATGCCTATTTTTTCACCCCTACAGTGAGTGCATTTTCTTTTTTGAAGGTTTTAGGGAAAAGGTAGTAGGTTAGTTGGGAAACAACTGAGAGCTATACATATAAACTTGAGAGTGCAGCAGAAAAAAAATTTGCATAACATGTATAAGTTGAATGGGCACTTACTGTTAAAATTGAGTGAAGTTCTCAATTTAAAGTATGACTGGATGAGGAATTATGCTTTGCAAAACTTTCAGTAGTAAGATGTTCTTGTTCATGGATATTTTATTGGTTTAGGTTCTTTTATATGACTGATTTTGCTGTAATGTATAGCTTCTTGAAGATTTATCATTCTTTATTTTTAATCCATAATCATTTTTTCTTTGCTCATCTTGGAACTCATGATAGATTGTTTAGGAGTATATACTGTATATACCTTACAAACAGTTTGGGTTTGGGTAAAGCGTACTTGAAGAATTACTGTTTTTTAACAAAAAACACCTTTTTTCTTACAAACTTATCTCAAAAGTTTTGCAGAACTCCTGTAACTATGTAGAAGCAGCTTCACTGATAACTCTTAACTCAAAAAGATAGGAAAGGGCAGATCTTTATCCTTAATTGTTGAGACACACATCTTCTGTTGCCTTAAAAATAAGAAACCTGCTATGTTGTGAATAGAAGCTTTCACTTCTAGCACACCAGTTACAGAAAAGGTTTCATACTGAGTGATTCTGAAAGAGTAATTTATAATAAAAAGAGATATCAAGCCTTGTATAGATCTTAAAACAAATCGGCAAAATGAGTTGTGAAAATTACACAAAACTTTTGTTGCCATTTTGTCATGAAATTCGTAGGACTTGAAATATAGGTCTAGAAATTCAGGCACTTTTGTAACTTTTAATGCAAAAAGTTGTACACTTCAGTTTTGTATATATCAACCTCTAATTATTTAGCCAATTATATTTTTGACTTTGCCATGATTGTTTCTTCACTTTTCATATCTGTAACAACCGTCAGGAATCTGGGCCTGAGAAAGTAAGATTTAAGTTTCTGTAATGTTCTCAGCTTTTTAAGATGATTGTGAAAAGTAACACTCATTGGAACTATCTCATTCCCTTGTACACTTGTTCACCAGATTGGTTTTCCATCAGTGTAGCTGTCTTCATGTTTGTGCAGTGAAAGAATGCAGAAAAGTGGTACATGTGGTGGCAAAAATCAGGATTAGTAGGATGGATGTAAAGTTTACATTTATCATACATACATCCTTTGCAAACCTTCCAGAGCCCACATGTCAGTGGACTTCCTCTTG
Organism: Macrobrachium rosenbergii; assembly: GCF_040412425.1. NCBI lineage: Eukaryota > Metazoa > Arthropoda > Malacostraca > Decapoda > Palaemonidae > Macrobrachium > Macrobrachium rosenbergii. The sequence goes on along the minus strand of NC_089768.1, from coordinate 26,527,770 downwards.
AGTCTCTATAAGTGAAAGGTAGAGGGGTGGCCTTTGTATGAACTTGTACAAAATGTGATTGTAGTTATTTTTATAGTTTTTAGATACAAATGTCCTTCATAGGAGTGTCTTTTACAGTGTACCTTCCACAGTGCACTGATTTTGAAACTGAGATTAATTATAGCCGTCCTTAAGCCCCTGCTGCAATGCTTTCTTTCTGTTATTTTGTATGTATTTCTTGTTGTCACTTCCTTCTTGGCAGTCCAGTATCCTTTAGTTTTAGCTTGTTCTAGTTTTAGACTCACTTGTAAGAAGAAATATTTGGAATAGCCCTAAGAGAATTTAGAAATGTGAATATTGGTCTTGTTCAACCACTGGTCTTCTCTCATTAAGTTTTTCAGCTCCCTTTTGGTGTGCCTTAACTAGATAGTGAGGCATAAGTAAGAGGTTTGTGTATGTGAAACAAAAAAAGGTTTTAAAGTTGTATGATTACCTAAGCCCTTCGTTGGCTGAGTCGGTTGAGCTTCAGACTGTCACTCGATGGGCTGGAGTTCAAATCCCCCGGCCAGCTGATGAAGAGTTAGAGGAATTTATTTCTGGTGATAGAAATTCATTTCTCGCTATAATGTGGTTCGGATTCCACAATAAGCTGTAGGTCCCGTTGCTAAGTAACCAATTGGTTCTTAGCCACGTAAAATAAGTCTAATCCTTTGGGCCAGCCCTAGGAGAGCTGTTAATCAGCTCAGTGGTCTGGTAAAACTAAGGTATACTGAACTTCTTCTGTATGATTACCTGATTTTCAATTTAAATTTTTAAGGATGAAATGTTAATTTCTTTTACTAGGTTGCTCATCATGTGACAGAGATTTTCAGTGAAATCACGTATTATGTGTACAAGGCCCGTGTAACACCCAAAGAACTTTTAACAAGATATGTACGACAGCAGTGGGTACCAGAACATTATCCTGCTACTATAAGTCGTTTGTATCTTTGGACACCTGATGAATGCATTCCCGAATTTTTTGCTGATTCTACTATTTTTAAGGTATGTATGTGCATTCTCATTGCTGTTTGATAGCCATTTAATGCTGAAAGACTGTTTATATAAATAGGTGGGGGCAAGCGAGAGGAGACTCCTCCCACTCGCTGGTACATCATGAAATTAAGTGGGGCAAGCGAGAGGAGACTCCCACTCGTTGGCCTCATTGGGTGATGCTGTGTATTACTCCACCATGCCTTGATCATATTACATAGAATTTTTTCATAACTGGTATTCCAGCTGCGCAGGAGAAATTTCCCAATGTAGAGGCCTCAGGTTTGTGTGTTAGGAGAAATAAAAATTGATTAAAAATGTTATTTTTGAGTGTTGCCTACATATGAAATTCTGATTTTAAATACTTTTACGGTGATTAGAGATGAAACATCAACAGTGAAAAAATATTCTCTTGTGTACTGTTATAATATGTGTGATCATCATAGTCAACCAAACTTGTATTGAAATACAGTACAATAAATCAGACAAAGCAAAAAGTTTGGCAACACATACCTACGTATGCGCTTGGTCACTCGATCTTGGTCCTGGGTTTGTTTATTTTCTTGTTTATGTTATGGTGCAGTAATTGATATTTCATTAAAGGATATGTGCAGTACAGTACTGATACAGTATACTGTAGAGAGAGAGAGAGAGAGAGAGAGAGAGAGAGAGAGAGAGAGAGAGAGAGAGAGAGAGAGAGAGAGAGGAGAGCGCTAAGATTCTGTTGTCAGAGAACTTGCTACTGGTGGTTTTGAGTTGCCTACATATGAAATTCAGATTTTAAATAATTTTACAGTGATTTGATCAATATACAGGCAGTCGCCAGTTATCTGTGGTGGTTCTGTTCTGACAGTGTTACGATAACCGAAAATCAGCGATTTTCGACACTTATCGGCACCGAAAAGCCCAGAAAATTGCTGATTTTCAGTTATCAGTGCCTCTGTTAGCTATGTATCAGCGCCAATACCCAATTATGGGCTCCGATAGGCAGAAATCGGCGATTTTGGGTGCTAAAAATAACCTATTTTCGTCGCTAGACAAGCGCGGTAAAGCCAGATTGCCGATAACCAGGGACTACCTACAGTATAAACAGATTCTGTAATTGAAATAATGTTTTATTGATATTTTGCTGTGTTTTTTCATTAAAGGATATGTCTACTGAGAGAGAGAGAGAGAGAGAGAGAGAGAGAGAGAGAGAGAGAGAGAGAGAGAGAGAGAGAGAGAGAGAGAGAGAATGATGGAACAAGAATTTTTTAATAAATTTATGGGAAATGGTGAGGACTTACCACAAAATGACTAGGTCGAGTACAATGTAAATCAAGAACTTACTGTACTAAATAATTTTGTAATAATGTATTTGTACATAATCACAAAAATACTAACATGACGTAACAAACCTAACATTCTGTTCGGAGGAACGTGTCCCTTCGTTCTAAACTACCCACGTATTTTAGATAGCTCTAAACAGTAGTACTATCCTAAAATACATACTGTGCAGTAAATATAATTTCAAAATCATCTTGTAACACAGCAAAATATCAATAAAATGTATGTACACAATGCGCAGTACAGTAGACCATGCACAAAGTTACGTTAGGCAAAAGAAAATGTGCATGTCCGAATTATAGGGGATACTTTGTAGGCGGGTACGTAATGTTGTAAGATGACTTTGAAATGATATTGGGATGTTTTGGGATGATAGTTTGAGGTATATTTTTGTTTGAACTGTCTAGTTGGGTAACGAATTGTTAAAATAGGCAGTTATAAGCATTTTAAGGATGTATATACTTAAGGGTAATGTAAGATGACTTTGGGTGTTTTGGGATAATAGTTTGGGTTGTATTTTTGTTTGAAATATTAAATTGTAGTATGATAATTTAAGGTATATTATTGTTTGAACTATTAAATTAGGCAGTGAACTATTAAAATAGGCAGTTATAAGTGTTTTTAGTTTAAGGGTACAGGGTATTTGGTAGTTATAAGCAGTTATAAGCATTTATAGAGGGGATTTTGCATTTCCACGGTGGGTTCTGGAATCTGTCCATGTGAAAAAGTGGGGATCTACTGTACTGTATAAAAATATGTATGCCATCTCTGTGCATGAATGGCTTAGAGTAAGATATAATTGATTGACAGTTATTAGCAGGATACAGGCAGTCCCCGGTTATCAGCGATCCGGTTTTATGGCACTTGTCTAGCGATGAAAATCGGCACCAAAGATTGTCAATGTCTGCTTATCGGTACCAATAATTGGGTATTGGCGCTGATACATACCTAACAGAGGTGCCAATCTGCAGTTATTGGCGCCGATACCTGGTTATCAGCACTGATAACTGCTAAAAATTGCCGATTTTCAGTTATTGGTGATTTTCACCTATCGTCACACTGTCGGAATGGAAACCCCTGGCAATAATCAGGAACTGCCTACATAGTTCTTTGTTGATTTTTCAGATAATTTTTTTTTTTTTTTTTGTAGAGCATTCATCCGGATTTGGGTGATTTAGAGGTACCTGATTGGTGTGCAGATGTTCAAGACTTCCTGGATGTCCATCGCACAGTTCTGGAAAGCAACAGAGTTTCTCAGCGTCTTCACCACTGGATCGACCTTAATTTTGGACATAAGTAAGGAAGTAGTAACATGCTTTGAGATATTTCTATGTGAATTTTTGTATTATTATTATTATTATTATTAAAGTTAGTTAAATTTTTTAAAACAGAATCAAAGAATATAAAATGGGTTTTTATTTCTAGACAAGCATTAGTGTAGGAGGGCAAGAAATCCTTAGAAGTACAGTACATGTATTGATGCTGAATTGAATTTTTTATTGTCATAAGGGGGTCTGTGTTCAAATCTGTGGTCTTTGCAGGTTATCTGGAGCTGCTTCAGTAAAAGCTAAGAATGTTTGTCTCCAGCTGGTTGATGCTCACACATCCCTGTCTGTTGGTGGAGTTGTGCAGTTGTTTTCTATGCCTCATCCTCCAAGAATTACTCCTTCACCTTATCTTGGAAGATCTCCTCCAAAGTTTAATATGTCTGCACAGCAGGACACAAGTAAGTCATTTGGTGGTGGTGGTAGTCAAATATTTTTCATGAGGTCTATCACTGAAATTATATGTAAATGTAATATGTTTTCAGTCAAGGATACAAAGAAAGACAGTTCTGTGTTATTCTTTTCAAGAGGAACATTGATTATGCTGCATGGAACAAGTGTATATATGCTGTTTAGCAAAGGGTACTGAATTGTTCAGTATCTCATTCTTCTCTTGAAATAATATACAGTATTTGAACTATTTTAAGTCATCTCATCAAACATTTCCAAGAATGTTTAGGTTAGGTTTAGTCAGGCTATAATTTTTTCAATGCACTATAAGTTTCATGGTATGGTAGTATAAATGTTTTAGAATATACAGGTAGTCCTAATTGAATTTTTGTTAATAAGAATAATTTTCAGACTTTTTATAATTAATAGATAAAATGGTAGGTTATATGCATTATACATTGTGAATTTTGTTCATTTCCTTCAGAGGGTGAAAAGAGTGAAGATGTAAGTGAAGCAGACTCAGCACCAGAGCGACAAGATGATGAAACTGAAAGTGTCAAGTCTTTAGCTTTCTCTAAGAAGCTGAGTCGTTCCAGAACATCCCTTTTTGAAGAAAAACTGTCTGAAATGCCAAACATTCAGCTACCACAAGATTACAATCCACTAGTGGCTCTAAATCGAGTAGAAATGCTTTTTAATTTAGTTTTGAAGTCTTCAAGAACTATACCTGATCAGAATATAAAGTGTAAAGACACTCAGCTAGCTGTCAAGCAAATTGCACATCTAAGACGTGTTCGTGACATGCAAGCAATTGGATGTATTATTGTTGAAATGTTTTCGTCATCAAAATGTCATATTTTAAGTAGCAAAGCTTCATTGTCAGATAGGTATACTCATGCACGTAAACTTGTGATGCATGATCAGACAGATATACCTAGGTGTATACGTCACACGTTAAAAGTTATTTTCCAGATTAATAGTACAAAAAGCTCTCATGATAATACTCTTCCTAATAAATATGAGCCAGTTTCTTCTGATGGGTTGCCGCCTCCGAGTGCACATCAGTTACTTCAGCCGTTAATTAATGTTATTGTCTTCCCTTCTTACTTTCCAAAACTTTATGCATTTGTTTGCAAGATGAGACAGTATTCTCAGTTACTTAATGAAGTGAATGCAATAAAGTGTGAACCACAATTGAAACAAGATTATATCTCCAAGGTGGCAGAAATCAGAGTGAAGACAGCTGCAAGAGATTTGCCAAAACTCTTGCAAAGCCTTTCTGCTGAGGGTTTAGATCTTATTCTCCCTTACTTGATAGAACTTTTTGATTATCAGGAAAGTGCTGTTAATGCTGCATGGTACTTAATCAGTCCTTTAGCACAAGCACTTGGACCAGAGGAATCTAATAAACATCTTTTACCCCTAATGGTGAAGTTGTTTGAAGCTGAAGTTGTCACTGACAAGCATCTAAAACTTTATCATCGATCATTTTTGCTGCAACTAATTGTCTGGTTTGGATTACACAAGTTCCTGTCACATTTTATAACACCAATTATTGAAGGTGTTGGAGGTTACAAAGAAGTGCTTGGAAAGGCTCAGCAGTCATCAGAAGTTGTAAGAAAGCAGTCAACAACTCTAAAGTAAGTAGTAAGCAGTTTTTAAAATTAATTAGAGGTTTAGGATTTATTCAGTTTTGTCTTAATAGTAAAGGAAACTTTGGTGCAGCAGCTCAGTCTCACTAACTTCATGGATGCTAAATTATGTTACTCACCCCTGAAGTAAGTGTATGTCAATTTTACCCTATTTACATATACAGTCTATGAAGTTTATGTATACCTTCTCTTGAATACCCTTGCATAGTATTTTGTATTTTTAAAAAGATAGAATAAGGCTTGTTAGCCTAAACCACTCGCTTAAAAGGTTTCCCCAGCTTAGAAACATTTTTCTCAAATAAGATTACTTTTAAACTTCAAAGCCATTTATATCATATGTTGTTTTTAGTATTGTATATGAAAACTTTTGAGTTTTTGGTATTTTTGTTTGTTAGAAATTACAAGTGTCAAGATCCTCATATTCATGAATTCTAGCCCTCTACTTTTGTATGCCTGAGGCTCAGTCACCATTCTTATTACAAAATTCAGTTAAAATCTGAATCACACAGTGATTCAAATTGAGCCTGTGGGTAGTTAAAATTGCTCTGATCACACCCGCTTAAAATTCTTGTACCCATTTAGAATATTTCAAGCTGGAAGCCCATAAGATTAAGATGCTAGAATTGAAATAAAGGTATTTAGAAATTTGGTTGTTGGTAGCAATATTGTATTGTAATGCCAGTAGGTCTTCACAGCATATAGAGATTTAATGGATGCTTGCACATTCATGGTTTAAAAGAGGACATCTCCCACAGAATAATATGTAAGAAAGTTTTTAGCAATCCTAAGAGAAATGTATTAAAGTTGTGAAAATTTTTACTTCAAGAGTTACATATCTTGAGTTTTTAAATTTACATTTCTTGAACAATAGAATACCACTTATTTTGTAATTATCTCCCATTCATGGTCTTCATAAATTATAGTTGCTTGACTTCTGATCCAGAGAATACTATGTGCTGGCTGGCAGCACCACACTGCACCTCATTGATCCTGTGGTTCTAGACAGTCAAGAGCCTTACTTTATGTGTGTCTACTTTGCTGGTAAAAAGACTCCATTTTTCGAGACATTTTGGTTGATCATTTTGTCAAAGTTAACTATTTTACTGTATCTTTTTTATGTGAGAAATTATCATTTTTAAACTCATTTTCTTTCACTGGTGTGTCAAAAGCTATTTACATAAAAACATAACTCTAGCATTTCTAGTATTTCAGTACAGACTGATTGGCAGAACTGTCCTGGATGGTACTCATCAAAATAGAAGTATAGTAAGTACTGTACTCTGTTCACACATAACATCTAGGTGTTCTGCTGGAGTCATTTTGCAGACCGGGTAACTGCTTGTCTTCAAAGCTCTGCCAGAATCAGTTCATTCTGATGTAGGAGCCTTACACTAATCAGAGAGGTTCTACCTGCCTCTACACTTCACAGAGAGGTTCTACCTGACTCTACACTTCACAGAGAGGTTCTACCTGACTCTACACTTGACAGAGAGGTTCCACCTGACTCTTCACTTGACAGAGAGGTTCTACCTGACCCTACACTTAACAGAGAGGTTGTACCTGACTCTACACTTGACAGAGAGGTTCTATCTGACTCTACACTTGACAGAGAGGGTCTACCTGACTACACTTGACAGAGAGGTTCTACCTGATTGTACACTTAACAGTGCTTGACTTGGATTCTGATAAGGTTACAAACTTTCATTTATTTGCTTGATGGCAAGCCTTATTCCAGAAGTTTACCTGAGGTCTCCTTCATCTTTGATGTCCCCAAACAGTTTCCATGACCCACAGTGCCCTGAAAAGATTGGATTCCTTGCGGACTGCAAGTAGTTTCTCCTTACCTGGAATTTGGAAGGCATCTGTATTCCCAAGTGGACAGCCCCTGCATACCTGGCTGTCAAACGCAAGAAATCTGATACATTGGCCAGATGAGGCAAACTTGGAGAAGATCTGGAGATTCACCTTATGAATTCCTCTTATTCACAACATTTTGAACTGCAAGAAGCCTCTTTCATTGAAGACTCATTGGGGTATTGAAGTCGAGTTTAGATAAGCAGCATGGGGCTCCCTTATCTCCTTAGGCCTTCTGATGATCAGCACTTCCATGGACACATTTGCTGGCAGCAGGGACTGGGTGATAGTTAATACAGTGTTCCAATAAAGACTAGGGTTCTAAACTCAGATACTGTATGGAGAAGTTTGATTAAAGACAATTAGTCAAAATTCAAAAGCTGAGGTTTTTTTTCCATGATATGCTGTGCAGCCTACTCTTACACCTGTTAGCTAGCACCATGAATAGGACAGTAGGAAACATCACCTTGGAGAAATACATTCTGGGAGAAATTCCCTGTCATGTCCAAGGTAGAATGAGTCTTGGGTGTGACTGGCAATCTCAAAGCTGTGGAAGATAAAATATAGGAACTCCCTAAGGCACAGTGTTGGAGACTTCTTTTAGATGAAAGTTAATATCATCTCATATAATCCTCTTCATAAGGATTTGGAACAAGTTTAAAACAACAAGTGCAGCATTAAGGGCTTTAGACTTGTTTTATATATGTTGCATAATATGAGAAAGGGACAGTGGACAATTGGATTCAGTTTTCTCAAAACTTGCATGAAAAACTTGGGTGTTTCACACCTGTCCATAGATCCAAGTAGCAGATGTCATGATGTATTAGCAGACGCTTTGTGAGCAGGTGACAGAGTTTCCTAATCCTGGAAGCAGGCAGCAGTACAAACTCTGGGTTGTTTATTTAGAAGACCTTCCATTCCTTGGGGGACCTCCAGGAAGAAGACTGCAGTCACCTTTTTGAACTGGGAGAGCAGGTGCATCTACTGCAGTCTTTGGAAAAAGTCAGAACTAGAAGAACATTGTTCTTCCCCATCAGCTCTTTGGAATTTTCTGTCCAGACACGGAGACTCACTAGGTTTGGTGCTCTTGGAAAGAGCTTTTGTCTTCTTTTTCCAATACATTCAGTTTCTAAGATGATAATTAGCTTGTCCAGATGGCTAATGCTGTCCAGTGCAGACTTCTCTTTCATAGAATAGCTAGCCTCTTTTCAGTTTCAGCCAACTACTGCATGCACATAGTTTGTGAGCATTAGGCTCTGCACCTTTAGTTGATCAGCATATGATGACATCTTCATTGGAACTTAGATAAGTTTTTAAACAGACTGTAAGCACTAACAGATTAAGATGACACTGTAGATAGATAGCTGTGTCCAACAAAGCACAGAATTGAGTTTCTCATACTCAGGTTTTCACTGGTACAGACCCCCTCCACCAAAATATTGCATCTCTGATTGTCACCTGATCCCTTAGGAAGTTTGTCTCTTGCAGTCACCTCATGATATTTTCTTGGCAGGAGAATCTAGTTTTTCTCCCCCAAGCTTTGCTATATCCAGGTGTCTGTTAACCCCTAGAGACGTTGGGACATGTTTTGTTTTGTTTCATAAATTTTGAGCATAATATTAATGCATAGCAGCTTCATCAAGTTGGTAGATATTTTCACATACATAAAGAATGATTTATGAGTCTATGTTTTTCCACTAGTCATTAGAATTTGGACAGTACTGGATAGATTAAGGAACACTTATGAATTTCCCTTCAACACAAGTAGCTCTACCATGGCCAAAGCAAGAATGTTTTACTACTTGTCTCCCTTGCTAGTGATACATCTACAGGAAACTTTTTAACTGGGAGAACTCACGCCAACCTTGTCTTCTCAGAGTCCATTAGAACCTGAATATGTATATCTGCTCACTTTAGGGTCTTCCAGCTAGGTTAAGAAGCACAGGAATTCTAGCAAAGGCAGTGATACTACCACCAACCCTTGAGAGTTTTTATGTTTTCCAAGTCAAGCCTAGGGTGCTGTTCCAGTAAGTATAATTTGTGACTCTTTCTTCCGATCAGTGGATTTTATCTTGAGGATGTCTTTTGTCTGATGTATACACATTTGTGTTCTTTACAATGGCCTTTCAAGGAATGGAATTCATGGGTGTGTCTTTCATAGTGGATATGGTAATAAGGGCACAGCTCCAGGCTGCTCTGCGCCCTTCGCTCTCTGAGCAAAAACATTTTTTCTCAGTCAGAGCAAATGCACCCCTGTCATCAAGGAACCAAGGACTTGGGAGGGGATAGCTATAAAATATTCTCGATTAAAGATATCCTTATTTATTATTTTATTCTTAGGCTCTTATTCTTAGAAAATACATCTCCCTTTTTCTGGAGAGCCTTGGTTTATCTCAAGTCCTGGAGTTTTGAGACAGTTTCTGTATTCCAATTGGCCAATGCAGTAGATTTTGCAGTTCAGTCATTCCCACATAAATTATGAATTGTAGAGTTTTTAAATACCTTGTGGTGAGTTTTTTTTAAACAAATGTAATAATTTATAAATATTTATAAATTTTTCCTGTACACTCATTACTTGCCATCAAAGTTACTGCTTCCCAATCCTGCTATTTTTCTTAATCTATTTGTCCTGATTGTAAGAAAAACTATGCTCCTGACTACCTAGAATCACAGAATCCATGATTAGCTGTGAATTAGGAATGAAGTTGCCATCATTCATGAAGACCATGAAGATGGACTAATAATAATAGTGAGTTAGCATGGAAGTTTTCTCTTAAGACATGTTAATTTTTTTAAGAAATAAATTTTCATTGTCATGAATGCAGTGTTTTTTCTGGTCAAGATTTTTTTTTGTTGTTACAAAATGGTTTAAGAGACATATGTGGTAATTTGATATTGATAGTATGCTACCATTACAAAAATTAAAATATCTACTTATTCTTATTTAATATAAGACAATCCTGCTTGTGTTAAGTCATGTACAATTACTGTTTTGCCATTTCTTAATCCCTTCAGTGTATTGTTAATTTGTAGAATGAGCTTATATTTAGTGATATTTTACATTTAGCTTTTATGCCTCTTAACATTTTGTAATGCTTTGTACTATGTAGCTTTGAAGCCTGTCCCTCTTTATCATTTAACTAGGACTGTTGATATAAGCCTTGGTAATGAAGGTGTAACTTCTCCTTGTGAGGATGACTCACATTCAAGCAACACAGAAATAACCCTTAGAATGGAATCGGAAGGTGTTTTGGAAACCCCTCGTTTAGAAGCTGATCTTACAGATGCTGAGGCTGAAGCTGAACCAGGTAGAATTTTCTTTTGTACTCATGGACGCATAGTTGCTCTTATGTAGACTTAATTCCTTTTAAATAATTTTGTTGATGTTTGTATGGGCATTTATATGAGGAATGCAAAGTAAGTTGGGGATAGGAAAGGGCAAAGTAAAAAGAGAAAGAATAATATAAAAGTAAAAATTATGTAGGATAAAAGATATGACTTGTAAAAAAGAAAATTATCTTTTAAAAACCTATAATTTCTTAATGTATATGAAGGGAAACAAAGAAGGTAAGGGACACAAGATTATAAATGTGGCAGAGAGATGAAACTGTCAAAACTATCATAAACGCTGCAGGCCTAGACTTAGGGCTGGTGCTCAGTTTCACCACCACATGTAGTCATTACAATTATGTCAGCTTCTCACATAAATTTAGGGCAGTAAGAGGATGGCAAGAGCAAGGATCATGATGGAATCAAATCAGTGTACACTTCAGTAAGGAGTTTTTGGGAAATGCATACCTGAAAATGTTTAAGTTGCTGCAAACGCTAGCTTTAATTAGATATTTTAAAATTTCACCTGTTAGATTTATTCTTTGCCTTTTATCTTATAACTAGGAGACAGGCCCTGTAATGCATCATCTCCATTCAACTCATCCATCCATTAACCTGCTTGGCTGCTAGTATTTTGATTACATTAGCCAGCAGCTCCCGTCTTTCATGATTCTGGCAAGTTTGTCAGTGGATAATTACTATTTCATGCCTAATAATTTTTGAGTGTTTTTAAATATAAAAGATTTTTATTTCTTTTACTGAGAGCAATTTAGTGAAGGGCATTTTCTTATGGAGTGTCTGCATGTGACCTTAAGAAATATTTCCCAAATATTTGATTTTGCCTTTAGGTTCTCTTCCATTTTGTATTTACCTTGTAGTGATATTTGTACTTTAAAGGAAAAAGTGAAAAACCTGATAAATAAGCATTTAACAGACCTGTCCAAGAACACTCCCACGCTTATTTACATAATAATTAGAAACCGATTCACAACGGCAGCCCTTTGTTAAGTCTGTTGGTTAGAACTAGTTCATATTATCAGGAAAAGAAAAATTGCTGTACAGTATTTGAGTGAAATAGCCAAAAGACCAGTGAGATTCGTTAGACTACTGTAAAAGAGAGTTGGCACAACCACTGCAAGGTGGTAATTAAATGCTGTACTCACAGAAAATCTAGTAAATTTTTTCTCCAATTTACTTTACTTTTATTTTATGACTAAGTCTTCTTCCATACAATATGTAAGTAACACTGATTGTCCTTTTTGAGTCATAAAGTACTGAAAATGAAGCTTTGAAAAATTTAGATTTCTGTTGGAGTACAGTATACGTACTTGTTTTATTTTTGGAACAAAATAATGCTCTTTTGTGATTATTAAAGCTTATGTACTGTATTTCAGAGGTATTTGTATTTGAAGGTGGAGAAGATGACGTAGATGCTAGTTATCCCGAAACTCCCTTACAAGAAACAAGTGACCAGTTAAGGTAACCCTGCTTAGCTTTTAAACTGCTTTGTATAATATTTTTCATTACCTTTTCCTTGAGATCACACGTAACAGTTCAGTACTTTTGGAAAATGTGGGAAAGCATACTTTATTGATTCAGTACAAGTTTATTTGCCACAAACCTATCCTTTTTATAAAATTGTAAAGTAGCACTATAGAGTTGACAAAAAAATTAGGGCAACCTGATTCACTCTTGTTCCACAGTTAACTACAAATCCCAAATTTGTTGTAATGGTCTTTGTTGGTTCTTTGGCAATTCTCTTTAACAAAATTGAATAAAACAGGCCGTTGGTTTCACATTATTTCAAATGATTTAAAATCGATAAAGATGTGAAAGTTTTTTTTAGAGAATTCTTGAAAGTGATGGATTTAAAACTTTCCTACTGGGAATACAGAATTTCTGTATGGAGAGAAATCTCATTCTCACGCCTTTACTTTCAACCTGATAACCTAAGGAACATTTTACAGGAACTTCCAATTTTGAAGAGAATGGCAGTACTGTACCTAGAAACAGTGAGTTGTTTCACAGGAACCATTACATATACTGCAAATAAATGTAAGAAAGTTCCCACAGTGGCTGGTTTTGAACTTTTGCAATTCCAGTTTTATCTGTTTGATCTAGTTTGAGTTTTTCTTAAGGTAAACAGATTCCTGTAGTCTGTGATACTTGTAGCTTTGAATAACTTACTTATTTCTATTAGTGGCCTCCTCATTGACATTTTTCTGGAGATTATAAATTTAAGTGTGCTGTTCCCCTTTGATACTGAAGTATCTTTTGAAGGAGAGAGAGAGTGAGGGAAAGAGAAAGAATAATGGAAAGATTACAGTATTGTAATTTTTAAGAAAACTCTTAACTAAGAACTGGAAAAGTCAAGTTCTGCAAAGCATATGTACACAATGCTAACATAAAATCCATGCCAAAATTGAGTGCTGTTGTGTTCATATTAGAGCTTAAGCACTTTTTGCCTAACTTAAATACTTGTACCCCCATAATGCACATAACTCGTAGTTTACATATACTTGTACCCCCATAATGCAAATAACTCTTATTTTACGTATACTGTATTACAGAGGATAGAATCATAACTGAAAGACTTAGTCATGAGTTTTGTTCTTTAATAAGTGATTAGGTGAATAACATCACAGAAATGTTGTTATGCCTTCAGCACTGAAAAATGTCTAGGTGACTGGTGTTGATATTGCTGATAATCTTGTATTACTCTGTTTTATTTGGGCTGAATTTTACCTACCGTTAAAGTTAACTTATATCTCCTCGCCGATAGGTGAGTCGGCATTCAAACAAAAGATCGAATGGCTAAGCGGATGACTATCTAGTACACCTGTTCTTCATCAGGTGTGTTTCAAATGTTTTAGCTCTCATCAGAATTCTCCTTGCTGTCATTGTGTTTAGGCACTTGTTGGTATTTCAGGGCTGTTTGCTGCTATCACAATACTGTACATTTATTTTTCCTAGGATGTCTCCACTGGAATCAAGGCTAAGAACGTCAGGTTCTGTGCTTGTGCTGGCTGCGATGGTATAAAGTGTGATCTTGAGAGTAGATGTGAGGAAGTAGGGGTTTTCGAAGGACTTTCTGCTTAAGTTCATTAGTATAGGAAGAGAAGGGAAGCAGATAGATTGTGAAAGCAATTAGTTGGGTCAGGTTATCAACTGTCATTTCTCTCCCTTCTCCAGGTCCTTCATCTGTAGTTAGTTATCTATAATCAGTCTAGGCTTTTCCTTTGCTAATGCTTTAGTTAGTACTGAGGCTTCTTCTTTAGCTCTGCCTTCTGCTCCCCTTTCGATTCAGGAAAACTGCGTTGAGAATTTAGAATAAGACGTAAACCTTATTTTGGTCAGTACAAGGTTTGTCTGAATTGATTAGGGAACCAGTCCGGGTACCCCCATAGTGTGTGATCATTTTCGCGTTCCCTTATCATAGGTAAGGTGTCAGTGCCCTTGCCTGTCTGTAGCCTGAGCCTAGGACTGCCTTGTGACAGTTGGAAGAGTCTGTTGCCAGGGAACCACGTCAGTTCTCGGGGAGATGTGGTTCTGTACCCTCCGTCACCTGCCTCTCCGTTTTTCAGGCGCATAGTATTATATAATGTGTAAGCCAAAAGATTTTGGTAAATGTTAATCTTCGCTATGTATGCGACTTCTGCCATTATTGGCACCTAGTATGAGGTTGATAGTACCGATAGGACGAATTATATAGGTATAGACAGTTTTATTAAGAATAATGTATCTGTAGCAAGTTTTACTTATTCTGATGCCATGTCGACTCAGTTGATTGTTTAACCAATCTCTTCATCTTTTGCTTATGCCTGCCTCCATTAATGTTTCTCTTTCCAAATCTACCATGGTTACAGTATCTTCTGTTGTTTCCAAGCTAGATTTTTTGTTTAGCTAGATAGCTTTATAAGGATGTGTACTGAACAGAGTCAAATCCGTACTGGTAGTCATTTGGACTGTTAACTACTGTAGTGTGACGTCATTTCCCCTTCGAGAGCTAGCCAATCACTGGCGTGCAGTGGGTGGGGCTTAGCTGCAAAGCTAGGTGGACTCTGCTATAGCTCCATACATTTTACCTTTATTGAAGGTAAACAATCATACTTAGTGTTATGACAATTTGTCGCCTGAGGATGGGATTAATGCAGCCCAGTAGAAGTGCAGTTTGGTTTTGCCCACTCACTACCTTAAGTAAATGCATAATTGTGTTTGAAAACAGTAAAGCTCTTAGTCTACTACTAGTAGCAGGTAGTCTTTTCCTGAACCGAAAAAAGAGCAATCCTCTAGGCTCTTTGTTTTAAATCCTGGGTTTTAATATTTTGGGGAGCATGAAGGTACATATATTGTAGAGGAGCATGTGTTTACATCATAAAGGTATTTATTTTTAGTGACTGTCGTTTCATAGGCCTTTTGGACCAAGGCACAGGGGTCCCCTCACACTGCTTCTGTTTCATTCTGGCTGAATTGAAGTGGTTTTCTCCACAAGACTGCTCTTCGCTGCACATGTATGAGAACCTTGCTCCCTGAATGGAATCCAACTTCTGGTGGCAGTAAGATCCAGAAAGGATTCCAGATCAGGTAAGAATGTTTTGGGTTTCAAGCAAGAAACCTTTAGCTGAATTGGCTGAGCAGATTTTGTCTAGCTGCACTACCCACCGTCCTCTTCTTAATGTGGGAATCAGTTAACTTTAACAGTAGGTAAGATTCATCCCAAATAACATAAATTTTCATAATAAAATTTATTTGGATATTACCTATTGTTAAAGTAGGTCCCGCCAAGCCTCCCGACAACTTAGTGGGATGTCAAGGAGAATTCTGACGAGTTGAAACATTTGAAACACACCTGGTGGAGAACATGTGTATTAGACAGTCATCTGGGTAGCCATTCGATCTTCTGTTTGTATGCCGACTCACCTATCAGCACGGAAATATAAGCTAACTTTAACAGTAGGTAAGTACTGTATCTAAATAATTAATTTTATTATGAAAATTTATATTTTATGGTCAACAGATCTCCTTTGGCATCTGAAACGCTAAGTCTAGATGAAGTATCTATGCAAGAAGGTTTAGGCTCCATCCCATCCTTATGCCCTTCACCGCATTCTCCATCAATGAGTGGCGATGAAGAAGAAGAGCGAAGCAGTGATCCAGATACTCCAACTCCTTTGGCTACTGCTTACTCAGTATCTACTGTATCCACAACAAACAGCATTTCTATTCCTAAATATGGATCGAATGGTACAGCAGGCATGAAGATAAATGAACAGTACTCTACCTCACTTCCAGATTTTCGTTTGGACAAGGATTCATGTGATGAAGTTGTGGATATGGATGGAGGAAACAAAGACAACATGAAGAGCATTTTTAGAGATGTGGAAAGTGTTGACAAACAAAAGGTTGATCTTAATCATAGTATGTCAGATGTATGTTGTGAAAGTGTATTGTGGTTAGCTGGGAGGCTTGGACCAGTTCTTACTTCCCGCTATGTGACTCGCAATCTCTTACGAATGCTGACCCTCTGCTACTTACCAGATTCAGGTGCTTTGAACCCAATACCTACTGACCCTAGAGATGAATTATCAGTGACACGAAAACGAATTCTTGGTGATAGGTTTGCTGCTAAGGTGTTGCACTGTCTTTCAGAAATTGCATGTGAGTAGTTTATGTACTGTAAGGTATACAGAAAAATTGTGAAGTTGTAACATTAAGCTAGTTATTTCGTACAGTTTGATTTATGAACGTATCTTTACTCAAAGGCTGGCTTGTAATTGGCAATTTTTCAAATGATAATTTCATTAAGCCACTAGCAATAAGAAGGAAGAATATTGCAAAAAATCAGTGGAAAGCTGGAAAACCAATGAATCTGTGAAGTTCAAATAACTATCTTTCCAAAAATTAAAAAAAGTTGTATACTAAATATTCCATTGAGATTCATATTTGACAAAATAAAAAAAAGAATTATTTTAGCGTAACTGCAAGTCTTGTGGTTTATGAACCTTAATGTCTTCAAAACTTAACATTGTATTTTTTATAGATTTCATGAATTTTTAGTGGATGCACAAGAAATTGCAAACATAGTCATTTGTATACATATGTAAGGTGTTATGGTTTTAGATATATCTCTTGGTACATGTTTTAAAGTTTATACAGAGAGGAGGTCAACCTTATTGATTATTTTTTTCATAATATGATAAAGTTGTTTCAAGTTTGTACAGGGAACAGGTAATTTTACTACAGAACCTTCTTTGGTTTATGGTGATTATGAGAACATTTATTCAAATTCAATAAAATTTTTATGAATGATTGCTGATTCAAACTTCGTTTCAGGTCTCTATGGGGAACAAGTAATTTTGCTCCAGTATTTATGTCATATATGTGAGTTGGTGGCATCATGTAGGCGCAAACTTTCAACAACAATGGAAGGTGGTCTCTTAGGAGCCATGGCCCTGTTGCAGTATCTTCTTCCATATCTTACAGATAGTACGTTCATGGAACACTTGCAGGTATGCTTTCCTTTTCTCTCATTTTTTACTTTTAAATATCTTTCCTGTTTTATGTCCTTAGATCAACATTGCTTTTTTTAAAGATTTATTTTGAGTTGCAAATTGCAGTAGAAGTCTGACCATTTGGCAACCTGTATTTTGGGAAAACCTAACCATACTGCAGATTTTATGATTACCTCTATTCCTACCATTCTTTGATTATTTGGAAAAAAATTCAAATATTCAGGAACAAAAATTATGGTTGTTTTTCTTATTTGATTCCATTCAGTTTTCACCAAGGAGATAAAAGTCAATCCTTATCCAATGAGGGTTTGGAGCTAGTTTTCAGTGTTTGAGAGAAAGATGAAGTGGGAAATGAAATGGACCTATCACTTATTAAAACTGGATGCTGGCTTGTTTTTGATGGAAGATATTGTAGTGTTAATACTCTACTAAAAATGCGTGTATGGTTTGGTAGCCATATTGGTATTCACATTTGTGCTGAGTGGCTGTTTGGAACTGTGAGCAAACTTGATTGGTGCAAATTGTGGATATCATGGTGTTTTTGTTCAGAAATGCCTCCCAAAGGTGTCCTTATTAGATACTGCCAATCAATAAGATAATAGAATTATTAAAAAGGATAAATACTGGTGTTGATGGGAAGACCAGGAAAGACCCAGGTTTGTTCCGCATATGAACAAATGACAAATTTAAAAATTAGTTTGTATTTTTCATAGTTAACAAACCTGCTGTCTTAACATTTACTGTCCACCTCTAGCCACCCCTCTTTTAGTTAACCTTGTGCTGGAATAAAACTAAATGCGTCTCGGGGTTGGAGATTAGGTAGCTGTCCGCCTCCTCCCTCATCCCTGTGACTGATTCCAGATGCCACCAATTCCTTTTATAAACAATTCCTACTGTTTCTGACCGGTTTCCAAGCCCCAGAAGATTTATCGTAATGTTAAGACCGCAGGTTTGTTAGCTATGGAAAATACAATTTAAAAATTTGTCATTTCAGGTTGTTGTGACTGTGGCCATTTTACTTGTTGCAAGGGTACATTTATGCTATCATGCTTGACTCATAGGCATGGTGCTAGTGAGAACAACCCTCCTGTAGCACTTTTTGGAGTTTAGTTTTGTTTCTTGTTCCTTGTTGCTGATTTTTAATAAATGTTTTTATATTTTTTATACCACAAAATTTTCAAAATTGTGATCGATTGCCATTCTTTAGGATTTTATACCCCTTAGGGGGTTAGTGCCATCAGTGTACCTCACACAGTGCACTGTAGGCATTACGTTAGGTTCTTTGCAGTGTCCCTTTGGCCCCTAGCTGGAACCCGTTCATTCCTTTCACTGTACCTCCGTTCATATGACCTTTCTTTTAACTTACTTTTCACCCTCTCCTAACAGTTGTTTCATAATGCAACAGTGAGGTTTTCCTCCTGTTACATCTTTAAAACTCTTTACTTTCAATTTCCCTTTCAGCACTGGATGACTTCGTAGGTCTTCAGTGCTTGGCCTTTGGGCTAAATTTTATTTGTTTCTACACGATATACAAACCTTCGGTCCTTTACATTAGGAATTACTTACAGCAAAGCTGCAAACAGCTGTTAAAACTCTTGAACAAGGTGGTTAGGCTTTTGGCTGTCATGCTGTGCAGACATGTTTTCGAAGCTCTCTGCCTAATTGTTGTTAAGCTGGCTATCTCTCCTTCATCCTCTTTGCTAATGAGCGAAGAGCGGGGGGGAGGGGTGTCGGACGACCTCTTCTCAGGGGCCTCCTCTCGCTTTGTAGGACAATCCCCTCACAGCAAGAGGAGTCTCCCTTTACTAGTCTTTTTTGCTTTTTCTTGAGGCTGACAGCGAGCACAGTGACAGTATTGGCTAAGATCCCCATGTCGGTGTCAACACTGTGCCCAGACAAGGGGGACCAACTGCTGTTCATTCGCTGGCACTCCTGTATGCTGTGCCACTGCCTCCCATCATACCTGTGGTCTCGTCTGCTTTTGCTGTGCCTCCTGTCTTTTTGCTCCTGTTGCCTTGACGGCCAGTAACCGAGCTGCTCCTGCTGTGCCTCCTGCCCCGGCTGCATGGTTGCCCCTGTCGCCGCTGCTGATGTTCCTGAAGCTCTTGCTGGCCATACCGCTCCTGTCGTGCCTCCTGCCTCAGCTGCCTTGGTCGCTCCTGTTGCTTCTCCTGGTGTTCCTGTTGCCTGGGCCGCTCCCGCTGAGCTTCCTGTTTTAGCTGCCCCGGCAGTTCCTGTGTTTCCTGACTGCCATCCTGTAGAAGGTGTTGGAGAAGAGCTTGAGGAAGAAGTCCTGTGAGATGTAGTTGTCTTATTCAACTTTATCTTCGACTTCGTCTTCTGCTGCCTTCTCCCCTCCTTCTTTTGAGGCTCGTCGGCCGATGAAGAGGAAGGCTGCCTCTCTCTCCTGTGAGAAGTCCCACCATGGGGCTTCTAAGGGGCTGCCTCCCTTCGGGGAGGCAGAGGGATCTCTCTTCGGCTCTTCCCAGCCTTCAGGCTCAGGAACTGAATCGCTTACCCCAGGGTCTACATTTCAGGAGTTGTGGGCGCGCAGGCTTCGGTTTGCGCTGCCATTGCCATTCTAGGAGTTCTGCTTCTAGACTGGTGATGTGTCGGGTGCTCAACTTTGTCGAGTCATTCAACTTTGTTGAGTCACACCGAATGCTCAAGAATCTTTGGAGTCTCTTGCATCCTGAACCGGTGTCAGAGAGACCTCTCACCATCCAGGTTCAGGCACAGGGCGAGAGAAAGAACCAAGACATGCAAGTGTATCAGTTCTTCCTGCTGGTTCCGAGGGTTCAAGTGCCTGGAGAGGCAAGGAGGAGGTTCCCTTCAGAGGTCCTATGAGACTTCTGAGGGACTACTTTTCTTCGGAGAAGCAGTGCCTTCTCTCGTTTGGCTCTTCCCAGCCCTTGGGGTCATGAACCGATTTGCACTCCCCATTGGGGTCTCGTGTCTCGGGTGTGCGACCTTTTGAGGCCGTGCTCTCGATTCCAGTTCTTAGAGGTCTATGTTTTAGACTGATTCTGTGCCTGTCCCTCCTCGGTTTTCTTCGGATGAGAGGAGCTTACTCCCGATTATTGTTATTACAAGATTCATGAGTCTCGCCGAGTGCTCGGACTCCTTGGGATCTTGAGTGCTCACTGAGCACTTGGATTCCCTGGGATCGCAAGCGCTCGACTAGCAAGTTGGTGAGTGTCCAGGATTCTGCGGAATCTTGGGCACTCCCCAAACCAGTACTATGGAGTTTGCTCTCCGGTCTGGTTTAGGCACAGGACGAGAGGAAGTGTCGAACGACATCTCTTGCCTACTTCGTTTTGAGTGCTTGGTCAGTTCGGGCACACCTGTCTCATACGCTTGTGTTTGAGCACTCGGGTAGGCAGACAAGAATCCCTTATGAACATTCTTCTCGAGGGGCTTTGGCCTCGGAGGAGATTAAAGCAGGTCTTGAGGACAGTGCTAGTTGAATGCTGAGCTTTCCCGGATCAACTCAGCTCAGCCCTGCTTGCTCGCCAGCCACCGATCGCATTTACGTGATCAGTTTGGATTGGCTCAACTTGCTTGGCTCGACCCACTCGCCCAGGCCCTGATCACGTTTTAAGACTGGCTTGGCTCACTCGGCTCAGCTTGCTCGCCCGGCCCCGATCACGTTTACACGATCGGCTCGGCTTGTGTGGTTTGGCTTGCGCGCCCAGCCCAAAACCGAATGCTGTTGAGGTTCTCCTTCCTTCAGAAGACTCAGCTCAAGTGAACTTTTGCTCTCTTCAGGTTAGCACTTCGCTGTAGTGTTAGTGCTTTGCTGTGGGTTTAGCGCTCTCCTTCCTCTGTGCTGCCATCATCATCGCTGGTTGATGATCACCCGCGGTCAGCCTCTCATGCTGGTTCTTATAGCAGGACAGGTAAGAGTGCTTTTCTCCTCTGGAATGTTTAGTTACTGCCTGACCACCTTGTTCAAGAGTTTTAACGGCAGTTTTCAGCTTCGCTGTAAGTAATACCTAATGTAAAGGACCTCAGGTTTTTATAGTTAGGAAAAATACAATTTACTTTAAAAAAGTGTGATATTCCAATCCCAGTTTAGGATTTTATAGTGTTTTTTCTTTGTGGAAATTCTTATTAACACTTGATTTTCTTTCAGGAAACATTGATACGGAATGCTGTGTACCCAGTTATACGTCTTCTGTCATCTACAAAAGTTAATTTTCCCCATGGTGGAGCTGCACGAGGAGTTTTAGCTTGTCGAGTCATTGACTGCCTGTTCATTATGGCTTTACGTGTTGGAAGAGAAATGAGTAAAAGCATTCTTATGCCAACCATTACAAGATTTATGACTGCATTTGATAAGTGTCACAATAACTCATCAACTCAAGCAGGGGCTTCACCAAGGTATGCACTGTATATTAATATCCATATTCTCAGAATAGTCAGCACTTGACATGTGCAGGTTTCAGTTATGCTGATTTGAAAATCTGGGTAAAAAAGGATATCTAGAAAGTTGCAGAAGGCAAGCAAAATTTCAATTTACCATGCTGAGCTTTACACAGTAAGTGACTTGTAAACTTTTGCTGCCTCCTGCCTCAGTCTCTCCACCTCACATCTCTTTTATTTACTCTTTGTGTTATGTACACCCTTCCCTTTGGTTTAGGTCTTTTGACATCCTGTTGGAAGGTCCAAGCTAGATGTGGTAATTATTTGTAAAAACTTAGGCAACACAACTAACATGAATAGGTTAACTTGGGCACAAGTGTGTGGCAGAAGTGGGTAGCCATATTGCTGTATACTGTTAGCCATCATAACATTTGGGTTTTTGTCATCTAAGACAGTAGTCATGTACTGAATACATAATTACTACATAAATTTTTTGCCTTAAAAGTAAAATCTTGAATGTTACACCATCCCATTAGGCCAAAGCTAACTGTATACTGTAAATCTACCGTAATTTGCAATTTTATGATTTGTTTACTGGGCCTAGGCTACTCGCAAGCTGCTGGTAAATAATTTTGCCTTAAAAGTAAATTCTTGAATGTTACGCTATTCCATTAAGCCAAAACTTTTGCAAATTTATGATTTGTTTACCGGGCCTAGGCTACTGGGCCACGGGTAAAACTATAGGCTACATATGAAAGTACTTCAGTGAAAATATTTTGCCAAGGGAAAAAAATCTTTGTAAATAAGCTAGATGCATATAAATTAAGTAAGAAAACAAACATTTTACTGAGTGACGCTGCCAGTGGCGGAGCAATACCTGCTAGAAGTCGTTCCGTGAAAGAAAACATTGTCAAGTCTGATACAAGTTCCCTGATATTAATGCTAAGCAGGGAACATTGTCACAAAAATCTATTCAGTTTGGTAATTAATTACTATAATTAACAAATTGGTTTTACTTAATACCAAGGTTTGAAAAAGTTAAGTATACCTTAGTTTAACAAGACCACTGAGCTGATTAACAGCTCTCCTAGGGCTGGGCCAAAGGTTTAGACTATTGTACGTGGCTAAGAACCAATTGGTTACCTAGCAATGGGACCTACAGCTTATTGTGGAATCCGAACCACATAATATCGAGAAATGAATTTCAACCATCCAGAAATAAATTCCTCTAATTCTTCATTGGCTGGCTGGAGACATGAACTCGGGCCTAGCAGAGTGCTAGCCGAGAACTCTACCGACTCGTCCAACGAGGAACTCTGAACACCAAGGTTTGGAAGTTGTACATGATTAAAAGTCGGTTGAACATGTTTGAAAGTTGTAGACTAGCCTATCTACTAAGTAGCCCAGTTGGACCCCATTAGGATCCCTAACTACTAAGGTAGAGGGTCATATACCAAAGATTTTTAAGAACAACACTGTTTAAAAGTTTAAAAGTATTACAGTACTTTAATATAATTAAGCATTGTTTGTCGGCTAGCAAAGACGGTAGCGTAAACAAAATCTAATTCTCGCTCTGCGGGAAACACCGGCTCCCAAATTCAGTGAAATACATTACCATTAAAAAATTTTTTAAACTAAAAATTTCCTGTGGGACTTCAGTTTGGTTCTTCCATGATGACCAAATGCAAGCTGGAGCACTTATACATGCAAAAATTCTAGCTGTGTGCTAATGGCTGCAGAGACCAGAGAATAATTAGAGTTGGTGTGATGCAAGGTATGTTGTCAACCCAATAATAAACAGCACGCAGTGCTCTGTTGCCACATCTGCTGGTTGATAATAGGAATGGAACCTTG
Organism: Macrobrachium rosenbergii; assembly: GCF_040412425.1. NCBI lineage: Eukaryota > Metazoa > Arthropoda > Malacostraca > Decapoda > Palaemonidae > Macrobrachium > Macrobrachium rosenbergii. The sequence continues at coordinate 26,504,151 of NC_089768.1, read as the reverse complement.
GCAGCTGCTGTAGACAAGAGAAAGAACCCTCTTGCCTTGAGTCCTATACTCTTTCAGTGTCAACATGCACTATACTGGCCAGGCCAACTAGAAGAGAATTCTTTGAAATTGGTTGGTCTACCTTACAGAGCCTCTCTAGGGACTGTGAAAGTAACTCCTTTGAGGACGAACAGTGGCTACGCTATCAAAAATACATAAGATATCAAGAAGTGAAGAAGTCAAGGTAGAATATAAAGAAGTTACAGCATGTATTATATAATGAAAATGAAAGATGAAAACCACTGAAAGAAGGCATCATGTAAAAGGCAGCTGAAATGTGTGGTATGACATTAAGGAATGGGTATAGAGAAAGACAGATGTCATGATGGAATCAAGATGTACAAAAAGCAGTTGAGAAGAAAAGGATAACCTTCAGCTTTGGCAGAGGACAGGCATGGAACATGGTAGAGTGGTATACAGAAAATGTTCAGGATAGTGAAGTGGTTGAGGGAAGATGGAGATGATGTGTTATAGGTAAAATATGGATGAGAGAAAAAAAGGGCTAGTGGGATGATAAAGACAGTATTGTCAAAACCTTTTGAATGGAGAGTTTTTTATATGAAAAAGGAAGTCTGTATCATCTGCTGTGGTTAGGAGAGCCATTGAAAAATTAGAAAGTGAAAAAGTTCTAGAACCAACAGGAATAAAAATCAATTTACTAAAACCAGTCAGCAAAGCAGTCATTGATGAGCTGACCAGGGTTTATGGAAATGTGTAATAGAAAGAGACATGACTAAGAGAAGGAAAATAGTATGAAAATAATAACATACATAAGAAAAGGGCAGTGCACTACAGTGTGAGAAGTATGGAGGAATGTACATGCATAGAAAATATTGGAGGTGTTGAAGAAAAGGCTGAGAAAAAGCTTTAAAATTGTAAAGGTCAGTGTGGCTCTATGCCACAGAAATCAGTTACAGAGGCATTTCTTATGATGAGTCAACATCTGGAGGAGTACCATATGGAAAGAAATAGGTTATACCATATGATGTACAGTATTTGTGGATCTTGAGAAGGCATTTGACAAATTATCAAGACAAGAAAATAGATGGACATCATGAAAGGCATTATGAAAGTAGAGGATACTGGAAAGACTCATTAAACTAGTGATGATGCCATGGCAGCAGATCTAGTGAAGAAATTGCCAAGAATATTGAGGCAACTGTGTATCATAGGTTAGCAATGAACCCATCATTGGTGGAGGGCCTGGAGTGCTTTATGTGTTTATGAACTAGACACTCCATTTTCGAATAAATTAGATCATCTGCTGTTTGATTGGCAGTAGTATGGTATGAACCTCTGGTTCCTATAAGAACCTTACTCATATGCAGTCCAGGTATGGTTGTGAGAAGCAGATGAATTTAGGACACATCATTTATGAATAACAGGGTTTAAAAAAAAATATACTGTATTTGTTCGTCTTACAAAGCTGTCATTTGCAGTATATCTTTGCTTGAATTGCATTTGAGGAGGGAAGCTATTAATTTATTTCCTTTTGCCTTGGAAAGTATATACATAAATATGTATGTGTGCATTTTACAAGGCTGATAGTAAAATGAAGTACTTGAAGGATAGAGATGAATATAACTGCCTGCAACTTTATGAGTAGAAAAAGGCTCATCTTCACTTTGTTGTCTTTCACATCCTGGGTCTTTCTCAGCATGTTTACAGGCAATAGAGATCCAGCCTTGAAACATGAAATTACAGTATACATTATTACAGTATTCAAAAACAGCTTTCCTTCAGTTACTGATTCAACTATAGTCATTCTGAAATCTTAGTTTAACATTTTGTATAGTAGTTCAAGTTATTGTTTTGTTCTTTTACTGTAGCATGTGTTGTTGACAGGTTCTGTGGGTAGGCGTAGTATCTGTAACATCTTACTATTGCAAAAGTTATTTGAAATATAAATGATTAAATGTCTGTTTTTTGTGGATCAGTAACATTCAATAAGGATAAGAGTATTTATATTTTCTGATGCAGGTCACTTGATGCAGAAGAAGTTCTTGGTTGTAGTGCTGAAGATGGAACTTCTGTTGCAAGTCTTCAGGCCTCGCCATCAAGCTTGGATTCGGTTAAAGCTAAGGTACATAGTGTGGAAAGTTTTTTTTACTGTACTAGCTCCATTAACAAAAATTAATATATGTTTACATGAGCTCTAAATAGGAAGCACATAATTTTGATAATTGTAGATTCACACATACAGAAAAATGTAAGTAAGGATATGGAAACCAGTAAAAAATTGGGATGAATAGCTCCTTTTATCTTGAATTTACATGCAAAAAATGAACCTGAGATTGATGAGTCTTACTTGAAGGCATGGTGAGTTGAAATGCTACAATGTTCCTGGCAAAAGTGCTAATTGGTGACGTTATAAGTACTTTTGTGATGCCTCAAAGCGTAAAATACTACAGCCTTTCTTTACTTACTACCAAAAAATCATGTATAGATTTTTAAAAATTGAAGAAAAGATATACTGTATGTAGCTTGGACTGTTATTGATATGCTGTACAAATCTATGCTGTAGAGACCCAAAGCATCCCTTTTCTTTGAAGGAACAACTCTCAAAAATGTTTAATAAAAACCACATTAAAAAATCTAACAAATGGTAAATCTTAAGTGATGTTTCATTTAATTTTCTTTGGATATCAGTTATAGTTGAATATGATAAAAAAAGCATCCTATGTACAAGATCTTTAAGTACAAATAAGGTTGTCAGTATAAGGCATGCGAAAACAAGAAAGGAATCAACTTAGATAGATAAAAATTCTTTGACCTTGCAGCAAGGCATCTTTAAAGATTTATTAACTACGTTTGGTTAGTATAGGCTTGAATGGTAGGGATTTCCCTGATAGATATGATGAAGTTAAAGAGACCTCAATGTTTTAGAATGTATAAGATTTTTTTTTTAATTCTGTTTGTAAAGGATAAATTAATAATATTATGATGCCATTTTCCCTTAGGCTAATAATCTGGTCTGTAAACCTTACCAATAAGTAAGAAGTAGCTTTAGGCTCCCTTTTGAATGTATCAGATGAATTTGTTTATTATTTTGAATAAACTGTGTAACTTGCTCCGTATATTTCTTGAGATGATTGTAGTAACATTCCTCTTACGGTTGATGCTAGTATGTGCATTTTTAGGAAACACTAGGCAATAGCTTGAAAAAATGTTTAGACAGTGGATGTGTACTTCTTAGTGGTACAACAATCTTAAAAATGCAAAATACTCAAGGTGAAGTGTGCTTACCTTTTAAAACTAGGCACTAAGTGTTCCCTATACTTTAAATTAACCATAATACTGATAGTTACTTGTTTGTTGCAAGTAAAGAAGTGAGTTGACTTGGTTCTCTAAAGTGCCAAGTGTCTCCATAAGTTACTTGTTCATGCAAGTAAAGAAGTGAGTTGAACTTGGGTCTCTAAAGTGCCAAGTGTCTCCATAGAAGTAGAATATTCCTTCAAGAGAGATATATGACCTATTCAGGGTTGGTAAAAACAAACATGTCCTGAATATTTTTGCATAATTTTTTTTTTGCACATTATATCTCCACAACTTGACTCTGTAGTATCCCATACATCTTATTCTCTCTTTATTTCCCTTTGTTAGATTCTATGATAGGATTGTCTTCATTTTACTGTCCTTCATTTTGTAAAATGCAGGATATACATAGACAGCATTTGTTTGATGAATTTGCTAGAAAGAAGTTTTTTTTTTTTGTAGAGGTACAATGAGTATTCCATGATTATGTTTTAACTTTTCAGGCAATTGAAGAACTGAAACAAGTATTTACACCAGAATTAGCATACTTGTCATACGTCCCTTTATGTAGATTTCTTGGGGCTTCATATATGGAGGCAACTCTTCCCAATCATGATTTATTGAGGTCCCTTTGTCTTCAGCATGATGAAAACAATCAAGCTGATCATGCAGCAGGTAAATATTTTTTTTCTTTAATAGAATGGATTTGGGAAGCTTGAAAACTGATGAATACGTTATTGCATAATTTATTTCGGTTACACAGTATTGAAAAGTTTATCCACTTTTTTGAGGTATGTGTAACGTATGAAATTCTTGGGTTTTTCACTAGGACATGAAATCTTGTGATGCCTATCTTAATTTTTAACTTTTAGTAAAAGATTAGTAAGACCTGTAAAATGAATGCTGTTTACATAAGAATAATTTGAAGTACTGCAGAATTTTTTTAAATATTCCTGATCAGTTTTTGAACAATACGTGTATTGCAAAGGTAAGACTTGAATGTGAAAAATAAATACTGAAAGGTGATGTTTAACTTTAGAGGTAATGGATTATTTTACCTCAGCCAAACCACTTTCTCAGTTGACAGACTTGTAAAATACAGAAAAATATATTGAAGAACTTAGTTGATATTAGTTGTTGAACTGAAAGATCACCTGTCAGGTATAAAGCTTGACATCCACTGTACTCATAGATTCAGCATTCCTCAAGTGGACCATTAGTTGAGCCAACTGTATTTTTGGAGAATGAACTTTTTCTAGCAGTTTTCCAGTATGCTCATACAAAGTGCAGACCAATTCTCTTTGGTTCAGTTGAATCATTGTTAAGGAGTCAGACAAAGATTTATGAAAGGCTATTAATGAGCATTAGAGACAAGGACAGGTCATTGTGTATTATGTGTACATCCTTAGAGACTGAAACTACACCTTATATATAAAGTGCTCAAGTTCCCTCTCTGCCTTGGTGAGACCTGGGTAAGCATAGCACTGGCTACTAATGACTCAGTGGGGTCAGTAAGGTATTGTACCTGTGAAAATCTAATAGCTGGATTTGAACACACTGCCACCACAGCGAAAGTCACTGGCAGTATCACTGGGCTAAGAATGGGTGTTTCATTGGACTTGGTATTTTTAGGGAGAAATGGAATTTTTACTTTATTCAAATAAAGAAATATGTGAAATGATGGCTAATGCTTTCTTGAATTTTGGGCAAGATACAGACATAAATTCAGCACACTATAAGCAGCTAATTACCAAATGCCTCAGGAAATGTTTTTGTAAAATGTGTAGTATGCCCAGTATTGATGACCTGAGCTACCGTGCTCCAGTGGATGTTTTGCTCACCCAAGAGCATAATAGAAAGATGTAACCATCGTGAGCTGTAAAGAATGAAGGTTATGGAGTACATGTACTTTATTGGGACATACTGTAATACTGTAGATAAATTAGGTGAATGAACTTACTCTGACAAACCACAGAAATGACAGGTCTGCCAGTGTTGTAAATGTAGTCAAAACCAAAAAATAGAAAATGAGAATGTTAAAACAAATGAAATAAAAGATAGGAAAGAAAATCAAACTACCTAACATAAAGGGCATAAAAAGAGATTTATGAGAATTATGAAAGGGTACTTCTTAAATGGATCATTCAGTCCGAATGAAAATGTGACAGGTTAAGAAAGACTAATTTTTAGATCTGATGAAACCAAGAATGAAGAGGCTGGTGATCTCATATCTCCCAAAGTGAGCCACTGTGTTAGTGGGCATCAGTCAAGAACTTCAGTGATGTGTTTGCGCTGTTGATAAACTATCACCTTATATAGCTGTTGGACCATTAGCTAGCTGATCACTTCTTTCATTTTTATCAGTGTAATCAGTGATCAAGAATTTGTGAATTTACTCATGGATTAAACGATAACTTACACGAATTTTTATTCTTTACATTCAGGTTTTTCTTTAAAAATCTTACTGTGTAAATCTCATTTGCTCTAAAGTGGCAATTTTTTTTATTTAATAATAGCAAAATTGCAGTGCTTTATTGTGTATTTTTTGTTTAACAGAGTAACTTTGTGTAAAGTATGATGAGACATTTTAACAGTACTAACAGATGATGGTCTTGCAATGAGCAACTCATCCAGTACTGTTGATGATCCTGGTGGAAGGCGTTCAAGTACCAAAGGCCCCAATGTAGCAATGACTGGAAACAGAATAGATATTAAGGTAGAGTATGTTGTGTCAAATTTACAGTTTATATTTTGTCTCTCCCTTTAATTGTGTTTTTGTGTCATGATTCCATTGGCATCTAGAACCAAGCTAAATAGCTCCTGTTAGAACAAGAATTGAAAGGAAAAATTAACCTCTATTAGATTTGAACGTATCAAAAGTAGTGTTTTGATCTCTGTAATTGATTGTTGTTTATTTTGTGCTTCCATTTTAATTGCACTGTGATGATCAGTTGATTATATATCAAGTTAATCTCTCTAATGCAGAAGTACTTGATTATGTGCATTCTGTGAAGACATATCTATTTTGTACAGTAATTCATTTCTCAGTTCTCCATTAGGCATATTTGGCTGCATGACCATTTTAATCTATTTTTTCTTATAAAGGCAGTCCCCGGTTTACGACGGGGTTTCCGCTCTTACGCCGCGTCGTAAGCCAAAAATCGACATAAACCAAAAAATTGTTGAAAATTGTCAAAAATCATAAGAAAACCTTACTTTTAATTCTCTTGGTGTATTGAAAACAATGTAAACTGCATTTTTATTGAGTTTTTCATAAAAAAAAACAAATTTTTATTATTCTGCTGTTTTGGAGCCATATTTCTTCTGTTGGATTGGTGTACGACACGTCGTAACCCTGGAGCATGCGTCCTAAACCGAGAAATAATTTCTGATGAATATATCTGAAAAGCGTCATAAAATCGGACCCATCGTAACCCGGGGACTGCCTGTACTTTTTAATAAGTGTAATTATGCAAAATTCATATGTTCCTACTTAATTGTTCCTACTTAAATACAGACCAGTATATTGCATATTATTTTGATAATGGATACTGTATTGCCTTGAACAGAGACGTTAGACTCCAGAACAGTCTGTTATTTGAAGATTCCCCTCAATTTTTTTTATTTAAATTTAATAAAAATGAGCCTCCAGCTTTGATGTAATATACATCATAATTTCCTCGCAGCCAGGTATTGTGTTGTAGTGATAAACGCTGTAACACTTGATGGAGTATATAATGGACTCAAAGATAAGGGGGCACTTTCCCAAATCTTTACAGCGAGGAGGCTGTATACCCAGGTTCTTCCATCGTCAAAACCTGCTTAGAAGAGGAAGTGATTAAATGCACATGCGCAATCTGCTGTAGTGTCAACGACAGACCCATTGCTGGGACCAAGAAGCATTACTTTCTGTTGGTCAATGCAGGATGATCCCTTGCCCAAATCCCATGCCTTTTCATCATGGAAGTGGGAGGGTTTTGAGGACTCAACAGCTACTACCAAAAATAGGTTTTCCTACGTCAAAAGGCAGCCTGGCGCTCCCTTAGTCGTTTGGGCTCTCCATCCCTACAGGGCCTTCTGTCCCACCTGGCTTGTGCCCCAGTGGTGACCCCTGTTGCTGCTACTGCTACGACATTGACAGTGATTGTGACAGTGTTTGCAAAGATGCCGGTTACTGTCTCCACTCACATCTGTCGCAAGTGACTGCTGTCCTGGCATCCCAGCACACGGTGCCCTCGTTCCCAGGTTTTGCCGTGGCTCCGTCATCCCAGGCTATACCGTATATGATGGGGACCTCCACCATGCCCCATATGATGGTCCCAGCTCCTGCTGCTCCTGTGGTCTCTGACATCCGGGCTGCTGTTGCTGCTCCACCTGCCCTGGCTGTCCCGACCAATACTGTCACCGCTCCTGTCACTGATGTTCCTGCTGCCTAGGCTGCTCCTGCCACTCCTGTTGCCCTGGGCTGCCCCGGCTGCTCCTGTGATGTCTGCTGCTCCCTCTTGGATGAGGGATTTGACCACCATCCTGAAGAAGATGATGAAGAAGAAGTCGAGGAAGAGGTCCCGTAAGGTGTCATTGTTGTCGTCTTCACCTTCTTCATCTTCGTTGTCTGCCACCTCCTCCCCTTCCTCTTCCGAGGCTCGTCAGCCGAAGAAGGAGAAGAAGGCTGTTTCCCCCCCAAAGAAGTCCTGCCCTGGGATTTTTAAGGGCTGCTTCCCTCCACAGGGGAAGCAGTGGGATCTCTCGTCAGCTTCTCCTGGCCCTTGGGTGTGGGAACTGCATTGCTTACCTCACCAGGGTCGAGCATTTCGGGAGCTGCGGGCATGCAGACCTAGGTTTGCCCTTCCGTTGCCAGTCCTAAGAGGTCCACTTCGAAGGCTGGTGCTGTGTTGGGTGCTTGTTCGTGAGTCACTCCGAGCACTCAAGTCTCCAAGGAGACTCGAGTACAAGCAGTCCCCGGTTTACGATGGGGGTTCCGTTTTTACACTGCGTTGTAAACCGAAAATTGTCATAAACCAAAAAATCGTCAAAAATCCTAGGAAAACCTTACTTTTAATGCTTTGGGTGTATTGAAAACGATGTAAACTGCATTTTTATTGAGTTTTTCATCAAAAAACCTCCAAATTTTTATTATTCTGCCATTTTGGAGCCATATTTCTTCCGTCGGATTGGTGTACGGCGTGTCGTAACCCCGGAACATGCGTCATAAACTGGGAAATAAATTTTGATGAATATATTTGAAAAGCATTGCAACCTTGGAACGTCGTAAGCCGGATCTGCTGTAAACCGGGGACTGCCTGTACTGTATCCTGAACCGGTGCCGGGGAAACCTCTCACCATCTCGATTCAGGCACAGGACAAAAGAGTCGAGACATGGAGGTGTCTCGTCTCTTCTTGCTGGCACTGCCACCAGTGCTCGGCCAGGTTCCAAGTCTGGTGCCCCAGTCCCTAGGGTCCGAACACCTGGCAAGACAAAGAGGAGGTCCCCTGTTCAGTCTTCTTCATGAGAGGTTTTAACCTCGAAGACTGGGGCATGACGAGGACAGCGCAAGTTCTCACCAGCCAGCCGTGTGTTCGATTCCGGCCAGCCACCGATCATGTTTGCACGTAGTATGTAATAGTGTGTACAAATGATATATAAAACCTAACATTAAACAAATTATGATAATAATACAGTAAAGTACATGTACAGTTTTCTTACCTTTGAAACTGGTGTCGTAGGCTTGTGATGGATGATGAGAGGGGAAGGGTGGTGTGGAATTAATACTGTACAGGGGTGGCAAGTCATCAGTGTCTTCTTCGTTTTATTCAATTTCTCCAGCAAGGATTTCTTCATCACTTTACTCTTCATTTGGTGAGGGAGCAGTCATTGGAGGTGGGGCGGCTCTTGAGGTTGAAGGCACTGGTTTAAAGAATTTGTCTGTGGAAGTTTGCAGTGTTTTTCTCTTCTTTTCTTCATATATGATACGATAACACTGGAAAGCATCACTGACTGTTGTTGCTACTTCTGAGAATCTCTCAAAATTGGGGTCCTGGTTCTCAAAAACAGTCAACACTTTTTCTAGAATAGAAAATCCCTTGGCCATCAATTTTGTTTTAGACTTCTTTAAGGGGACAAGTTCTTCTTCTTCATGTTCTTCTGTTTTTGCATTTCTTCCAGTTCCATCAAATCCTCATTTGTCAACTCCTCTGAATGACTGTCAAACAGCTCTTGAAATTCCTCTTCCCCCTTGCCAAGCAGTAACTTCTCACTTATATCAACGAGACTGTTAAGGATTCCATTTTCCTCCTCTTCTTGATTAAACCTTCTGAATTCTTTTACAAACTGTGGGCATAAGGCCTTCCATACTCCATTCATGTTGATGTCACTTACTTCACGCCATGCAGTATCAATGTTCTTTACACAATTGTAAATGCTGTAACCCTTCCAGAAGTCACACCTGCAGCATTTATCTCCTTTACTCTTGCCTATATGTATGGCAAGTGTAGTATTTTTTGGAATTTGCTGTTACACCCTGATCCATTGGCTGAATGAGTGAAGTTGTGTTGGGGGTAAATAAACAACTTGAACATCCGGATGGAAATAATCCAAGTGCAGTGGGTGACCTGGGCATTATCCAAAATTAGGAGAATCTTGAAAGGAATGTTATTCTCTCTGCAGTACAGCTTTACTTTGGGGATAAAGTGATGAAAAAATCAGTCCTCAAATACAGCAAGAGTCACCGAGGCTTCTTATTGGACATCCAGATTATGGATAGAGAACTTTTCGTGATATTTTTCAGTGCTTGTGGATTTCCTGCACAATAGACAAGGAGAGGTTTTAGTTTCATGTATCCCGAACAATTGGCACCCAGCAGCAATGTTAGCCTATCCTTTGCTGCCTTAAATCCTGGCATCATCTTTTCACAGCTGATGTACATTTTTTCTGGCATTTTTTTCCAGAAAAGGCCTGTCCCGTCTATATGAAAAGCTTGCTGAGGGGTATAACCTTCTTTATCACTGATTTCCTAGAGCGTCTTGGGAAATTTTTCGGCTGCTGTTGTGTCGGTGCTCACTGACTCACCGCTTATGGACACGTGATGCAAGTTGGCTTGTTTTTTGAAGTGAAACCGTCCATTACTTGCAGAAAATGTTTCATCTTTAGCACTTTCGCCATCCTTATCCTTCAAGTCATCTTTTCTTGAGTGAGCATGAGGCTAAGTGGTACACATCTTTGTCTCTGGTGTTCCATCCAGATACCCAGAGGTTTTTCCATTTTTCTACCACCATCCCCCTTCTCTTGCTCATAATTGTTGACTGTATTGACCCATCACTTTTCATGTGTTCCATAATTTTGTCTTTGTTCTTCAAAATGGTGTCAATAGTCGAGTGATTCATATCATAATGGGCTGCTACGTCAACCAATTATTCACTTTTTTCTAACTTCTTTGTTATTGCCATTTTAGTTTCCATTGAAATGGCTTGCCACTTTTTAACACTACCACTTTCATCACTGGCCTTACGCTTGCCATAAGCCATGATAGATAATGGATGCAGTAAATATTTAACAATAAAAATCAGACGAATGAATCACTGCACAGGAGATGAAGTCTCAGAACTAGAGTAGGTACAACGGATCTGGGATGCTTTGTGGCATCAGCTACAGTGCTGTTCGGCATCGGTAGCGGCAGAAATTGTAACTGATTTGAGGCAGGCCCTCACAACAAAATTTACACTTGCGGGTTGTGGCCCAGAGCTCTCCGAACAATTTACGAGCACGGATGTTCTTATCTCTGAAAGTTCGTAAGTAGAGGAGTGTCTATTCAGTTGTTTACTCCTCAGTTGGCCAAGCACCAATTTTGCTCTTTCCCTCTTTAAAAATGGGAACTAATTTTTGGTAAGGGATATTACATGATGTACTTTTTTCTTTATTCATTGTGGTAATTTCTGTTAGTTTAGTTTTGAAAATAGAAATAAAGAAGGATTTTGTATGGAAGCTGTTAAGAAATACCTGTTACCTTAATTGCTCTGTAGCTCACTTACTGGTTTATTTTTGAGAACATAACTAAGCCTTCATTGCTTTTTAGCTAAATTTGAAAGATTGGCTCACAGAATGTCATCTTTTGAGGCTAATTGTAATAAAGTAAACCCTCTAAGATCCAGACTTGTAGTGGAGGAGGGAAGCTGGCTTGGTATTTGAAAAATGTGTATGTACAGTAAGCAAAAATTTTTAATAGGCTAGTCTGAGATAAACTACAAGGCAAATATTACTTTTGCTTGGTTATCACTAAGTAACGATAATGAAAAATTGAATATAAAAGTATTGCAGTAGATTTTCATTCTAAAGTAATTCAAAACATCAAGTTAGTGAGAGTGAGCTGCTGTGGCCTAATTTAAAAAAAATTTCTGTACCCTTCTTTCTGTCACATTTCTTTTGACATTTCCTGACACTTTACTGTTCATTATCCAAGTATTTTTTAACTAAATGTTTGTACCTTATTTTTATTGTTTTTTCCTTATACTGCTCCTGAAATTTTAGCCGAAATAATTGACAAATTGATTAAAATTCTACCAGAGCATAAATGAAAGTAAAAGATTTGTGTTTACGGAATAGAGAAATTATTTTGTATTTTTATTTTGCCTTGATTACTTATTTAAAATCTGGTTTAGATTCTTGTACGTATGACATATCTTTTTCCACAGGATTCATCTGATGGAATTAATTCCCAGATGGAACTCCCCCCATCAATAGGTTTTGCGACTACTATAGATATATCAAAATACACTGGATGTAGGATGGAAGATACTCAGAGGTAATGTATAGTAGTCATTGTTTGATTAGTGCAATAGTAGCCATACATATGCAGTAAAGATATTATTTTTATTTTGGTCCATTCTAACCTGTCAATGTACCATTTGAGAAAAGGAAACAGAGCCAAGCATCTTTTAGGTTATTCAACATTTTGCACTGTAGAGATGTTTAATCCTTAAACTATTCCTTTGGAGGATTTTTTTGCTTCCTTTAAAAACTTTGATAAAATGACATTCTTAATTTTATATGACTGGTACTCTGCAATACCCATTTTCATTAAACAGTTGTAAATTCTGTAGCCTTTAATTTACATTCTCTTATTTTTTCGACTTCCTCTGCTTCTACCAGGGCTTACATTTTCTTTTTCTCTAATGGTAAAGAATAACAAAGCAAAATCCTTTTTGAATGTTGGTTTATAATGCTCATTCTGTTTGAAACAAAATTGATGTGTTTACACATTTGATGGAAACCAAGAAATCTGCAGTAGTTGGGAGTTATTCAGTCAGGCTTCTATATTCAGTGAGATTGTGAGAGAGATTGATGCCTCTCAGTGTTAGTGCAAATCAGTGATAATGTATTTATTGAATGTTTTACAGAAAGATATTGCACAGAATTTAATCTTTATTGATTCCCCTTCAAGTATTATCCCCCTTTTTTTGAGAGTTGCCAGATTACACTTTATGGAGCACTTGAGTGTCTGATGATTTAAGAATATTGTTATCTCCCATTGGTGACTAACTGTTCATTGTTGTGCTGTACCTTAATTACATACATTAAACAAAATTACACCACAAAACAATGTCTTTACACAGTGCCTGACTGTAGCTTTTGGAATTCATGAATTGAAGCAATGCAACTTTCTCTTGAGCGCATTCTATTTGTACAGTACTGAATACTTCATTTTTCATATCATACTAAGCATAGATATATACATTCATCCTCATTTTTGGAGTTTGCCATATCCCCTTTGAACTTAATAGTGGGGTTAATAGAGGTCATTGCACTAAGTACGGGACTCTGATAATTTTTCGTAATATACAGGGTGCTTTCTGTGTGGTTCATTTACAGTACAGTATATATTAACTGGACAGACTAACAATCATACAGGTACAGTATATGCTTCCACATCAATGTCGTCCCAGGAGGAACTGGATAACTTTTATGATGACCTATATACCACTCTAAATAATAAGAAAGCCCAATACAACATCATAATGGGGGATTTCAATGCTAAAATTGGACAAGGGAATGAAGATTGTGTTGGCAGATTTGGATATGGAGAGAGAAATGAGAGGGGAGATGACTTGATCAATTTTGTTGTAGCACATGACTTCAAGATCATGAACACATTCTTTCAAAAGAGTGAAAACAAGAGATGGACATGGCGAAGCCCAAACCATGAAACATGAAATGAAATAGACTACATACTTGTAGACAGACATAATATAGTTAAAAATGTTGATATCCTGAACCAAGTCATCATAGGCAGTGATCACAGGATGGTAAGATGCAAAATCCAGATCAACACCAAACAATAAAGACAAAAACTATTCTTCTCAAGACCAGAACATATCAGAATACCTGAAGCTCTCAAATCTACATTTCAGATAGAGTTAAAAAACTGCTACGAGATTCTTGAAAATTTAGAAGACCAAAACAATAATGAAAATTACCTTGAAAGCTTGAATAATAACATCATTTTCCCATTGAAAGAAGCAGCAAAGAAGTTCCAGGACAGAAAGTCCTCTGAAACCAGCAAATTCTCTGAAGAGACAAAGAACCTCATGAAAAAGCATAGAAATCTCAAGCCCCCAACAGTGTGGGAGAAAACTGAAGCAGCAGAACTAAACAAAACTATACAGAAAAAGCAACGACAAGACCTTTGCAATAGAACAATAGAAATAATTGGAGATGTCATTAAACAGGGCAGAGGGTTTAAAACAGCAAAAAGAGAACTTGGCCAAGGGAAGCTGCAATTCAATGGGCTGTTAGCATAGAACAACAGAAATAATTGGAGATGTCATAAAACAGGGCAGAGGGTTTAAAACAGCAAAAAAAAAACTCGGCCAAAGGAAGCTGCAATTCACTGGGCTGTTAGAAGAAGACGGATCCCTTACAACCAACCGTGATGGAATAGTTAAGCGAGCAAGAGAGTACTACCAAAAGCTTTACTCCTCAGAAAGACCCCGTTACCATCTTCGCGAAAGAGAAAATCAACACCTATCTCATGACTTTCCAGAGATCACAGCATGCGAGGTGCGACTTGTTACAAGTAAATGAAGAAGGGGAAAGCACCAGGACCAGATAACATCACATTGGACCTAATAACAGATGCTGATGAGCCAATCCAAGTCAGATTGGCGCAACTATTCAATGAATGCTTGAAGAAGAGCAAAATGCCAGAAGAGTGGAATAAAGCCATCCTCATTCTACTCTACAAAAAAGGCGACTCCACTGACATGAACAACCAACGACAAATCAGCCTCCTTAATGTTATTTATAAGATCTTCACCAAAGTTATCACTAATTGAATTGCAGGTAAGCTTGATGAAAATCAGCCAAGGGACCAAGCAGGCTGTAGAAGAGGCTACTCCTCAATTGACCATCTACAAGCAGTAATCCAGATCATTGAGAAAACAAACGAATATAAAATCCCACTAGTAGTAGCACTTGTAGATTACACCAAAGCATTTGACTCCATCGAAACTGAGGAGGTCATGTCAGCACTGGAAGAACATGGAGTTGACTCAGTTTACATCAACTCAGTTTACATCAATGTCCTCTGTCACATCTATGACCATGCAACATCATTTATTCACCTCCACAAGGACTCAGAACCACTCCAACTCAAGAGAGGAGTCAGACAAAGTGACACTAGCTCACCCAAACTGTTTACTGCCTGCCTGGAGAGTGCTTTCCGACAACTCAACTGGCAAGAAAAAGGAATAAGAATAGATGGAGAATACCTAAGTCACCTCAGATTTGCTGATGACATCATTATTGTTGCCCCCACCAAAGAAGAGCTTCAACAAATGCTCACCAAGCTAAATGAAGCAAGCAAATCAGTAGGCCTCCACATGAACTTCCGTAAGACCAAAGTCATGAGCAATACATACACTGAAAATGCAGATGACATACTTGAAATTGAAAATCAACAAATTGAGGAAGTGTACCTTGGACAATGAATCTCTCTACATGACGCCACCAAAGAGAGCAAAATAAAAAGAAGAATAACCTCAGTTGGCAGGCGTTCGGAAGAGCCAGTACAGTGTTAAAAAATAAGAAGAGTCCTATCCTCTTTAAAAGGAAAGTCTATGATCAGTGTATCTTCCCTTAAATTACTAACAATGCAGAGGCCACATGAGAGAATTATGCTAGATCTGACTTGGAAGGATAGAAAAACAGCTAATTGGATACATCAAAAAACTAAAGTAAACGATAGCCTTGAAACCATCAGTAAGCTCAAGTGGAACTGGGCAGGGCACATTGCCAGGATGACAGACAACAGATGGACATCATGAACAACCTTCTGGACGCCCCGAGGATACACAAGAAACCGAGGAAGACAAAAAAACCCGCTGGCGAGATGACTTAGATCAACATGAACAACAGTGGCACAGAGCAGTGGAGGACAGAAATCTGTGGAGGAACCTGGGGAAGGCCTACATCCAACAAAGGACTTTTGAAGGGTGAAATGATGATGATGATATATAACTCATATATCAGTATTAAGAACTTAGTGAAAATTTGGACAAAATTTTATGTACTGGTAATAGCATTTAACCCATGGGGTGCTGGGGGGATGCTGCTTAAGGACGGCAGCAATATTATGCATTTGCAACTAATATCATAGAACCAAAATTTTCTCGCTTATTTTTCAACTCATCACCTAGCATTATACTGTACATGGTTGAAATCGCGTTTTATCACAGATAAATAATCAATAAAAAAATGTAAGATACTTTTAAAAATTTATATTTAAAATTATTGTTTTTTGGAAAGAAAAAAATTTCAGAAACAACTTTTTTTTTTTGGAAGGAATCAATAAAAAAATGTAAGATACTTTTAAAAATTTATATTAAAAATTATTGTTTTTTGGAAAGAAAAAAAAATTTCAGAAACAACTTTTTATTTTTGGAAGGCTGAGTACAGTATTTTCTTATACAATTCCAATTTTTTTTCATGCCAAAATTACTTCTTACATGCTGAAGAAATACCTGAAAAAAATACAAAAAAGATACAATAGGTATTAATTGGCTAGATGGGTTTATATGCATGTGTATTTAACTATCATATGCAAGCTAGCGTAAACACGAATTTTACTCACCGAATAAAAATGTTATAAAACTCAAATGAACTCAATTTTTTTTTCTACGACTTACACCAGGTACAAAGATTTCTTTATTTTTTTATAGCGTAGTTGCTGTTTCATCCTCAAGGAGTCACCCCCCATGGTATGCCAGCGCTCCATGGTGACTAGACTAGTATCAAAGAGATATTTTTCTAGCCTGGTCTTCTAGCCAGGTATTGTGTCATAATGAAAACACTATGACACGTGATAGAGTATAATGGACTCAAAGATTAGAGGGCATTTTCCCTTATCTTCAGCGAAGCTGAACCCAGTTTTTCCTACGTCAAAAATGTAAGAAGTAACTACTGTATTGCACATGCGCGTCTGCCATCTTGTGTACGACCAGGGCAGGCAAAAAGACCAGCTCCATTACGAGAAGGTTTTTCTTTGAAGCCACAGGTAAGGAGTTGACCCTTCCTCACAAGCACAGTGTTACCTGCCTTCAATTTTTCATTTTTCAATATAGCTGGCAAAAACTTTGATGTTATCCTCATGGTTCTGGTAAGGGAAGTATTATGAAGCAATAAATCATTACCAAAAGGCACTTTTGTATAAAAATTGTCTGTTAGAAGATGGTAACCTTTATTCAGTAGATTACTCTTCTCCATAATACTCATTACCACAGTATGTGCAAGACCTTTCTCGGATCCACTAGCATAAAAATCCCTCCCTGAATATGTCAGTGTGAGAAACATGCCCAGTACTGGCTTCACACAATTTAAATTTTTTTTTATGCCATATCTGGAATGCCTTTTATTTGGCATATATTGAATGTACACACACCTGTTGTGCATACCTACCACACTCTCATCTAAAGATACAGTTTGCTCTGGGCGATAATGGTGCTTGAAAAAACTGTTGCAGGAATCCAAAAATGGCCTTATAAGAGCCCAAGAATCGAACTGGGGATGACCTCTAGGACAGACAAGTGCATTATCACTAACATGAAAAAATCTTCTACCCTGTAATGAGCAAGTATTCATCTCTTGCCATCGTCTCAGAGAAAAAGGGAATTCTAGTTTCTCTAGAAGTGCTCCAAAAATGCTGTACATTTTTCAAAGGAATAAGACCCACCAACAAGGACACACCCAAAAACTTTTTCATTTTGTTTCGAGTGACAGGTTTCCATCGAGAATATCGTGAATGCGGATGTGATGCCATCCACTCTTCCTTCTCAGAAAGGACTTGGTTCACATATCTGTTGGTTTCAGTGACTAATTTGTCGACAGTGGCATTATTCATAAATAACAACACATATTCTACTGGACGTGCATTTTTACTAAGAATGTTTATTGGTCCTATATGTCTCTGCAAAAAACTAAATTTCGTACCTGAACAAGGGTTTTCAGGTGCATATACGTGACCCCATAAGCTTCCCACATCAATATGCACATCGTTATCACTGTTACTTCCACTGTCATTGTAATTATTGATATCGAAATCACTGCGTGATGATGATAAATCAACATCATCGTCAAAAGAAGCCATTACAGGCAGTCCCCGGTTAATGGTGGGCTCGGGTAACAGCGATCCGGTTTTATGGGGCTTGTCTAGTGACGAAAATCGGCAATTTTCGCCGCCAAAAATCACAATTTCCATTTATCGGCGCCGATAATTGGGGATTGGGGCCAACACATACCTAACAGTGGCGCCGATAACCGAAAATCAGCGCTTTTCGGCACCGATAACCCCCGAAAATCGCCGAAAAAGTGCCGAAATCGCCGATTTTCAGTTATCATCACACCCTCAGAAACGGAACCCCACCGATAAATGGGGACTGCTTGTACAGTATCTCAAAGAAATTGCAAAATAAACAAAACTATAAAAATCATCGACAGTTGCTGGAATTCAAGATGCAAAAGCCTTCCTGGCCATGCGCCCCCCCCTACTGATTGCTATTTTTATACCTATGATTAACCCTTAAACGCCTGTTGGACGTTTTAAACGTCATCCAAAATTGTCTGTCGAATGCCGAGTGGACGTTGCAAACGTCGACTGAAAATGCTTTTTTTAAATATTCGCGGAAAAATAATTGTAGGCCTAGTTTGCGGAAGATTTCAAATCCCGCGCCTCGGCGGATGCTGGGAGTTCACGGATCCAGCTGTTGTTTTGTTTCTGAGCGTCACCCAGACGCGCATGCGCGAATTTCCCCCATCTTGCATCAGAGAGCATCAGATCAGCACCTTGCGAGAGCGATATTTTGACGCAGACGTGTTTTGTTGAACTTTTGCGAGTGTTAGCGTATTCGTGCTGCAACAGAACGTTTGCAGAGATGTCACAAAGGCATCAGGACCGTGAAAGGCGCATACTGCCTGTCGGAAGTGAGCGTGTGAGGCGAGTTTTAGACTGGGATGCTGGAGAAGGACCCAGCATCCAAAGTGAATTTTAACATTCGGTCAACTTTGACTCGACCGAAATGATCGAAAAACGCATCCGTAAGCCATAATTATTACATTCGAGTAACAATCAATCATTTACCTTCATTTTGCAACAAACGGAAAGTCTCTAGCACAATATTTAGAATTTTGGTGAATTTTTGAAAAAAAAATTTCCTCCGCTCCGCACGCGAACTCCGCTGAAAATCCTGTCATTTCTTGCGTCAGCTTGCCGTAATTTTTCGCCGTTTCATATTATTCGTTACATAAAGTGTTATACATCAAAATGTGCGCAATTTCATGTAGAATACAACAAAAAATATATCATTCCTTTAGCTCTTCACAGTGTTTTAATATTTACATCGAAATCACGATAACTGACAAAATTTTAACATTCGGTCAACTTTGACTCAACCGAAATGATCGAAAAACGCATCCGTAAGCCATAATTATTACATTCGAGTAACAATCAATCATTTACCTTCATTTTGAAACAAACGGAAAGTCTCTAGCACAATATTTAGAATTTTGGTGAATTTTTGAAAAAACATTTTCCTCCGCTCGCTCCGCGAACTCCAATGAAAATCCTGTCATTTCTTGCGTCAGCTTGCCGTAATTTTTCGTAGTTTCATATTATTCGTTACACAAAGTGTTATACATCAAAATGTGCGCAATTTCATGTAGAATACAACAAAAAATATATCATTCCTTTAGCTCTTCACAGTTTTTTAATATTTACATCGAAATCACGATAACTGACAAAATTTTAACATTCGGTCAACTTTGATTCGACCGAAATGATCGAAAAACGCATCCGTAAGCCATAATTATTACATTCGAGTAACAATCAACCATTTACCTTCATTTTGCAACAAACGGAAAGTCTCTAGCACATTATTTAGATTTTTGGTGAATTTTTGAAAAAAAATTTTCCTCGCTCGCTACGCTGGCGTACTCTCCGCTGAAAATCCTAGCATTCCTTGTGTCAGCTTGCCATAATTTTTTCACCGTTTCATATTATTCGTTACATAAAGTGTTATACATCAAAATGTGCAAATTTCATGTAGAATAGAACAAAAAATATGTCATTCCTTTAGCTCTTCACAGTTTTTTAATATTTTCGCCGAAATCACGATAACTGACAAAATTTTAACATTCGGTCAACTTTGACTCGACCGAAATGATCGAAAAACGCATCCGTAAGCCATAATTATTACATTCGAGTAACAATCAATCATTTACCTTCATTTTGCAACAAACGGAAAGTCTCTAGCACAATATGTAGATTTTTGGTGAATTTTTGAAAAAAATTTTCCTTCGCTCATGGCGCATGAGACTCCGCTGAAAATCCTGTCATTTCTTGCATCAGCTTGCCGTAATTTTTTCGCCGTTTCATATTATTCGTTACATAAAGTGTTATACATCAAAATGTGTGCAATTTCATGTAGAATACAACAAAAAATATATCATTCCTTTAGCTCTTCACAGTTTTTTTATATTTACGTCGAAATAACGATAAATAGAAAAAAATCAACCTTCGGTCAACTTTAACTCGATCGAAATGGTTCAGAAATGCAATTGTAAGCTAAAAACGTACAGGCTAGTAATATTCAATCAATTTCCTTCATTTTGGCACAATTGGAAAGTCTCTAGCACAATATTTTGATTTTTGGTGAATTTTTGAAAAAACTTTTTTTTACGTCCACACGTTATTTAATTCATGCATCATTTTGTGATAATATTTTCTCTGTGTTGCTTTAATCGTTTTACAATCTGCTATATACCAAAATCATCGCAATTTAGTGTACAATACAACTAAAAAAAATTAACTCATTAGCTTCAACCGTTTTCCTTACAGCACGATTTGTATACAATTATATGAGTTTTTTTTTTTCGCTGTCATATATTCCAATATTTATATATGATAATGATATTTTTTTTTATTTCTGATGGTTGCATACTAAACTTCAGGCAATGAGAAAAAAAGGAGCCAAAAATGAACTCTTAATCTTGAAAACTAAGCGCTGTGATTTTTGAAAAACTTTTTTTTCCGTCAGTGCTACCTCTCGGAGGCCGGCATACGGGAGACATTTTTGAAAATAGGGCATCGGCGTTAAAGGGTTAAGAGAAATCTGGCATCTTTATGCTCAAGAGTGAGCTGAATGGTTGGTGAGACTGTTGACGTCACTCAAACAGAGCTAAAGGGAGGGGCTAATTTTACCGCGATATTTGAAAATAAAGCGTTGATTATCGACGCGCCGCACCTTGTGGGTTATGCAATGTGATTTACTTGCTTCTCAACAAAGTGATGATACTTTACATTCATAATTTACAGTTAATTTCCATATTTTTATACATAATAGCCATTATTGGGATACAACTTCTGTACAATTATGCTTTTGTAGTGGAATGTGTATACTGAAGGTTTACCAATAAATAGGAATATGAAAATAAAAAGTAAGGTGAGATTACAACTTTGTCCAACATGTCCTTATTGAAAAGGAAAGTAAGCAGCATAGATAAGAATAAATACAGTGTACTGTACAAGTGAAATAGATCTATATATAAAAATGCTCCAAGTTCAAGATGTGCATGACCCTGTTTAGATAGTTTTTAATGTTAGATTATGAACCTTTTTGATAATTGAACAAATGATATTAAAGTAAAATGAAAACCATAATGTTTCTGAACCTTTTTGATGAATAAACAAACTCTCATTGCAGTCCACTGGGAACTCGCGTGTATTTAATCATTAATGGTTAGACTGTTTAAGTAACAGTTTGTATCCTTGCTTCCGTACTTCTGTGCAATGTTGGATAAATTTCAGTTTCCTTTTACTCTATTTTTGTACATATTTCCAGGCATCTGCGAGGAAACTGGTTAGCATATTGGGAGCATGAGATTGGCAGAAGTGAACAGGATGCAAGATTCAACTTCAAACAGATCAAACTACAAACATTTATAGGACATAGTAATAGTGTGAAATGTATACATATCCTTGATAATGAAAATTCTTTCATATCCTGCAGTAAAGACAAGACAGTGAAATTATGGTCACTACGCAGTCAGGTAAGTTACTTTTTCCTCAAGTTTGTACGAAGCAAGTTTTTTAACCAGTTAAAATTACACTGATTACAATATCCATACATTAAACTTGTGAGAATAATGATTTGTTAAGATAACCAAAGTTTCAAAGGGGCAAAACAATTGATCTTAAATCAGAGTCAGTATTTTTGCATTAAATTTATAAAAATAAATAATTGGTTGCTTTCACTTGCAAATACAGACCTCTACTATAGGTAAACATAACATGCAGATACATTACACCAAAAAATATGACAAATTTGGGTTACTTGATGTGAATCAAAGCATTTTTCTTTGTTTTTAACTCCTGTTTTTTGTAAAACAGCACTCAAATTATTAATTTCTGGAATGTATAGCCAAATCCACATCAGGTTAAAAAGATTAAGGATATACAGATAATGCATACTATGAAGTAAATGGTTTCTTTATTGTCATGTCTTCTGGCCAGGGCTAATAAAGGAAATTGGGTTGCCTGTCCCATTGGCTTTTCCACTTGAAAAAGAAATTTCATTGCTCATCATGCTTGTACTCCCACAATAACTCCCACAATAGCTGAAAAAAAATTCCACTGATCATCATGCTTGTACTCCCACAATAGCTGAAAAAAATTCCACTGATCATCATGCTTGTACTCCCACAATAGCTGCAGGATTGCAAAGCCTGATGTATATCATAAGGCCAAGAGGCAGATAATGAAGCAACTCTCAAGCTATACATTGCTGCCATAACTTTTCCACCAATACCCATATCAAATTAATTCTTATGCCAAAATGGGTACCATTTACAGTGTGCCTTACTTGACCACTCTAGATGGTTCTAAAATGATCTTTTGGTCCTTGATGCAGGACTTTTTGCCTTTTAATTTTCACCTTTTCCCTTTGGACTCACCTTACGAATGTGGCTAGCTTTTTTTTTTTTTAAAAACTACTGTAATTTTTATACCCATTTAAGAGCAAAGTTTTTGGGCAAGCCCTGGAGTCTAGAAATGTCATTTGGTGGTCTCATTAAATTATTAATTTATATAATGGCAATACTGGTCACTCACATGATCTAATAGTCACTGTTTTTTCAGGGAGATGGCAGTGCACATGTTAGTGCACAGTGGACATATACTGGGCACAAAAAATCCGTCTTTGGAGTCACCTTTTCAGAGTCTATGAGATATGCAGCATCTTGTGATTCAACTGTTCATGTATGGGATCCATTCATATGTGCAGGAATTAAGCAGTTGGATTCCCTTCGCCATAGTCCAGTTACTGTAAGTAACTTATAAAAGAATAAGGATATTAAGGCACTTTTTTGTCCACTCTGCTTACACATTCCCTGATTGAAATTACTTTGTTTACTTATGAACAGCATATCCATAGTTTAGCAATTCAGGCAATTTTAGTTTGAATGCTTATCCTCTGCAAAGTTTTTTCTGTTTTATTGAATATTGGTTCGGTCATAATTTAGGCTTTAACAATCACTTTAAAGTTGTAGTTATTAATCCAGCTTATCTTAATTTGAAATAATTTAGGCTTTAACAATGAAGATGTAGTGGTTAATCCATCTTACCTTAATTTCAAAGGCTGAAAATGGAAAAGGGATTGGAGAAGGCATGACAACTGCGTGACTTGGAAGTACAGTAGATTAAAGTTCATGGTTACCCAGCGACTAGTTGTATTTTATTCATTTGATTGCCTACCAAAATTGACATAGAGAAGTTTGAGACCTTTTCAAACCTCATACGAATTAGAATAAAAAGAAGCAAAGTTTTTAATTCCAGTTTAGATTCTTGATTCAAGACATTTCTTGTTAGATATTTATTGAGTTTTTATTGCAAATGCTTTGGATATTATTTGAATGAGGCCTCTGGCAGGAAAAATCAGGTTAGGAAAATCATGACAATTTTATTTGAATTAAATGATAATGAAGAGCAAATGCTACCTTTAATAAATTTCATTATGAAGAATAATGAAGAGTAAATACTACCTTTCATAAATTTCATTATGAAATTTAATGAATAGGGAGCACTATAGTAGCTTTTGTTTAGTATGGACATCTAGGTTTTAGATATTTGGATTGTTAAGTAAAGCATACTGTTTTCTGTATCCTGTGTAGTTTTTAAAAATACAGTTATGATGTATATTGTTATTGTTTATGCAAGAATGCATTTTGCATAAAATCGTTTATGTAAGAATGCCTTTTGTGTAAAAAATTTGGAATGTTTGCCACTCTTTTAGGGAATGGAAAAGAAAATATAATTATGAAATTATTAATGTATTTCCCATAGTTCTGTACCAGTGAAGCAAAGGTACATCTTTATAAGAGTTCTACTTTTTTTCAGGTACTAACAGCTATGTCTCCTCCATCTACTCAGTTAGTTGCTGCTACAACAGATGCAACACTTAGGTTTATTGATCTTCGAACATGCAGCTATACACACGAGTTCAAAGTATGCTCTCAGTATTGACTTTGATATGGCATGTTACTTTTTATTTTTGAAGGCCTTCTATCTGTTTCGTAAGATTAATATCTTATTGTAACCATAAACCATCTTAATAGAAAGCCTGAATGGAATGTTGAGTATGGAATCTACAATACATAGTAAATCAATGTTTGCTTGGATGAAAAGGTTGACGAATTGATATACATGAGAGAGCCTTGTACCCAGAATCACCAGGACAGAGTGTTTCCTTGATAAGTGACCCTCAGCCTAGAGCATGACCTAGCTCAAATCTGTCAGAAAGCTAAATGCTTGTTAAATTCACTAAAATCTTTATATATCAGTACATTAGGTTATTGCATTAGTATTAATGTAACATCTTAAATGCAGGGAATAGCTTATGTATTGAATACACATTAAACATTAAATATAAAAATATATGTGATATGTGAAAGTATTAATTAGTATTTTAAATGCTAAATGTTTGGCTCTGTTGATCAATATAAACTATGCACAACCTATGTTTGTTCATACACGGAACAAACCTGGGGTCTTAATGTTAGGATAAATGTTCCTGCACCAGCTGGAACCAGTAAAAAAATTCAGTAGAATTGTCTATGAAAGAAACTGGTGGCATCTGTCCTCTGTAATGAGTTAGGTGGTACAGCCACCAACCCAAGCTGGGACTAGTGACATCTCAGTTTAATCTTAACGCCTTTGAGTGAGGACGTCTTGTTCTTTCTCTCCTCCCTAAAGCCAGTTCTTTGTTTGCCTGTTTTCTTTCTCGGCCTCAGTATGAAGGTTTTGTGTGCTTGAGAGGAAGAGTTGTGTTTTTTCATGGATGCCCAAAACCCTTCTGCTAGTTCCAGCTTTGGATCCTGAAAACCTCAGAGGTTGTGCCCTGGTGTAGGAGGTTTCCCTTGTTCACACTTCCTAGCCTTCATGAATACGGATCCTCATTCACCGTGCAGTAGGTGCAGAGCAAGTGTATGTAATGTCACTAATCTTTGTTCAGAATGTTCTTGGTCGGTGGATCAGTGGAAGAGGTTCTCCCAGAAGGGTCAGCATAAGAGGAAGATGAAGACTCCATCCTTGTTGGTTGGTTTTACTTCTCCTTCTTCGTCTTTTCAGCCTCCTCTTGAGGCTGTCCCTTCTTTTGAGAGGCCTGTTCCAGTTGCTTCGCCTTCTGTACTAGATTTTTCCCATACCCCTTCCTGTTCTTCCAACTATTCGCCGAGGGAAGTGTCGGGAGGGGGTTTCAGGAGATTTTTTGTCTAATTATGCCTCTTCTGTCCCTTCGGGGATGGGTTGGGGGACATCGCCATCACTGTCACTTTCCAGCTTATGATGTCAGAAGATGGTGAGTGTTTGGGCATCATTGTGCCTTTCAGGAGTACCAACTTTAGATGGCCTGTTGTCCCACTGCTTGGCTTCCTGATACCCAGTACCATCTACCAAGGCTGTTCCTGATCCCCCAGGTCTCCACTGTATGGGGTCTAGTGCTGCGACATCTAGCAGGATGCATTTGGTACCAACTGCTCATCATTATGGGTCACCCCTTGTTGTGCTGACAGTGGTACCAACAGCCTCCACACGTGATTAGTCTGCTGTTGTGACGTCATAGCCTGCTACCATAACATTGTCAACCGCTCCGTCTGTGGATTTCCTAGTCAAAGCAGTGTTGGAGAGACTCCTGGATTTGGTGATTGAAGAGAAGTGCAATCGTGCATGTAAAAAGAGACATGAATCTTCTTTGTCATTGCCAGCATCACAGTCATCGGTGTCCCCTCTACGTTCTCCAGTCAAGCATTGGAGAATTAGGGACTTCAAGTCTGATCCTAGTGATGGGGAGTAGCTCTTAAGTCGTCAGCTGTACATCACCGTGGTTCTCCCACGTTCATTCGTCCTCCGAAGGCTATTGACTAATGGGATATTCGAACCTCCTCCGCCTTGGCTGTGGGTTGTGGCTCTCCAGCCATGGATGGTGTTGGGACGTCTTCAAGAACCTTACAGACGTATGTAGATGATAGTGTTCGTCTGGTGGACTCGGATACACAAGGGCCTCTCTCTAAACGGAAACGCAAAGTACTGCCTATCTCCTGTTCGACCTATTAATGTTCAGAGGAAGGATGTCAGCGCTCCAATCAAGAGATCTCGTATTGCAGATTCTTCTGATAACATCAGGGCAGTTGTGAATGGCCGTGCAGTTTCTAGGCCATGAGTCCCAGCTTGGGTAAGTGGCTGTCCCACCTAACTCATGACAGAGGACAGATGCCAACAGTTCCATGTGTAGACAATTCTATTGAATTTTTTTTACTGGTTCCAGCTGGAACTAGAAGATTTATCCTAATGTTAAGACTGCAGGTTCGTTAGTTATGAAAAATACAAAATATTTTTTAAATTTTTAATTTTTTCCTGCAACATAGGCCGAGTTAAATTTACTACCTCAGAATGTTTCAGACAAAATAGTCCATATGTTACTTTATTTAGATCAGCAACATAATTAGAATGCAGAGTTTGAAGGTTGCCTGCAGTTTGGGGGCTTCTGTTATAGCAAAAGGATTATTTCAATTCCTTACCATGTTTTCTGATAGTGCTACAAAGAATTGATGATACGTATAACGCATTATTTTCTTATCTGCAATTTTATATATAAATCTGTAATTTTGGTTTCATATTAGAAAACTTAGTCCATTCACAAATCTGCAGTTGTTATTTCAGATTCACAACAACTTTCTTTTTTCAAGTTTTATATTAGTGATTCTTCAGTTTGCCTTCTCCATCAGTGTCTAATTTTTCACTTACAGCCCAGCCTCCTGTAGTAAGAAAGCAATACCATATTTTTTCTCTCAAGGCACACAGGCTGAAAAACCTGAAATGTTCCGTCTCTCATACACTGTAAAGTCATCTGTAAATTACCTGTACTTGCCTTACTACCCCTTACTGCTTTAAACTTTAGCCGTGTGATTAAAAATGGGTTTTGATGCCTTTTTTCTTAATAGGTATCGATGGGTGGTGCAGGTTTGGTACGATGTGTAGATACAAGTGGTGATGGACGTCTTGTAACTGTAGCACATTCCTCCGGTGTTATTTCCGTCCTTGATATACGCACAGGACATCTCTTATCCACGTGGAAACCTCATGAAGGAGAAGTATGTTTTTAGTTTAAGAAAAAAAAAAAAAAAGTACCTATATAATCTGCTTGACCAGTATTTATTTACCATAACAAGTGCAAAATATATAATAGTACCTGGGCTATAACATGGTGTCACAACTCTCTTTTTTGAATTGTAAATACTTATGGAAAAAAGTTTACAAGCAGTCCCCGGCTGAGTGCCACTAACTGAAAATCACCGATAACCAAAAATTGCTGATAATTATGTTAATAAATGGTGCTCACAACGTTGTAAGCACCAATAAACCACTTATCAGTGTCGTTAACTGCTTACCGGCGCAGATAAACCGCTTACCAACTCCGATAAACCGTTTACTGATGCCAGAAATCACTTACTGTGGCCGAAAATCTCGTTAACGACTTCATTAGTCATGTTCCATAAAACTTGAACACCGTTAACCGACGCTGCTGATAAGCAAGGACTGCCTATATTTGGTAGTGCATTAGACCAAAATTGTTTTTCTTTAAAATTCTGCTAATCGAGACAATTTAAATGCAATTCTTATCGAATGAATGATATCACTTTTAAAAACTTAGCAGAAAACCTATTTATAGAATACTGTTTACAAACACTCTTGTCCAAAGTAGATTGCTATAATCATATATTTTATATACATATGGTTTGTAAATTCAGTCATGTAGGAAAATATTTTAATTTTGGCCAGTCTGTTGTGTTACATTTTACTTCCAAAACACAAAAACTAAGGCATAAGAGTTCTTCAGTTATAAATAAATATGGCAGGGAGGAAATATTACGGAAAGACGACAGAAGAAAATATTACTTAGTAATGAGCATACATCAATTGGTACGATGCATAAAAGAACAATTAACCCCTTGTGTCTGGTTATGATCATGCGAGGTGTAATAACAAATGCTGGGTTCAATCTGGAATAATAGTCGCCCCTGAGATTTCATGGGGGAATATACTACATCTCTGCACCCCAGTACAACTCGAATATATATGTCCAAAAATATTCTCAGGGAATGTTGATATTTCTATTTCTTATCTGTTACAATATAATGATAGCTGTAATTGTGATTTTGCAATATCAGGTACAATAAAATATAAAGAAAATACATAACTCAATGAAATTACTGGTAATTTGATGTAATCTGGTAGAAATGGGGGCCATAGGTAAACTATAAAAAGGTAAGCATGTACTCTTATCTCAGTCTTAACTACTAACATGCATGTTACACTGAATTTCATATGATGAGGTTGAGTTGGGTCCTCAATCTTAATATTACAGAGATGGTAATTTTCTTAGTTCTACAAGGAAATAATATTTGATTTTAGAGAACGAGCTCTGATTTTGCTTTGACCAATATTATTCAGTTTATAGAATCTACAATAATGTCTTGATGTATTAAAACTTTTTTCAGGTACTTTGTATGAAATGGTATAAGGATGGGACATTTATTAGCTCAGCACTAGATCAGACTGTCTCTGTTTGGAATGTTGATGACAACAAATTGAAATTCACCCTCAGGTAATAGCATGAACTGTTTCCAATGCACACATCCAGTTGTTTTAGAATTACTGTATAACAGTTATTTCCAGTATCCAATAACTATGCACTAAGAATTATGGATTTCAATTATTATAAGTAAAATTCTGATGTGGGTGTAGAATTCCTGTGTTTACTGCATTCATTCACAAAATGTCTTTCTAACTCAAGGATATGAAAAGGACCTGATTTAAGAATGGTAATATCCAATCCAGAGTAATTGACTTGCACAGTATTACAGTATTATAAGTTACATAAAGCATGTTTCTTTGTTAACTCAAGTAATTGATTATCATTATAAATATCTGACACTGTTATAAGTTCTGGTGTTGAGCAAAAACCATTTTTTTGAAATATGCCTTTATTACGTTTTACTTTGGGATGGGACTGGTATTAAAGAATTCAAAGCTGCCTAGCTAACCAAGTGTTCAACTTTCTGTATTGTAAT
Organism: Macrobrachium rosenbergii; assembly: GCF_040412425.1. Lineage (NCBI taxonomy): Eukaryota > Metazoa > Arthropoda > Malacostraca > Decapoda > Palaemonidae > Macrobrachium > Macrobrachium rosenbergii. Next base: position 26,474,693 of record NC_089768.1, on the reverse strand, counting down.
GCAGGCATGCATATTTGCCATGTGCAAGAGTGTTTGAATAACTCTTCAGTGACTTCCGGCAACAGCAGGAGCATCGTGTCGCTCCTCAGTGGTCCATTACCTCCTTTATGACTTTTTAAAGTCTGAAAAATTGTCAGGAAAGAATATGGATAATTCTTCCTAGTTTGGTTCTTTCAGTAATTAATAATTTCTGTCTGGTTATTTAGTATACACTTTGTAATGCCTACAAAAGAATTATTTGCATCATGGATTATTCAGTTTTTATTGTTATATGTTTAATGTAGTGCTTTTCAGTTACTTGCAAGGAATATTTTTTTATGTATACTGATTACTTTCTTTTGTTTTTACTTTGATTTGAATTAGGAACTTTTGGCATAAAGCCAACCGTTGGGGCACTTTCAGCCATTTGGTGATTTTGACAGTGAAAAAATGGAGAGTGTTGGACAGCAATATTGAAGAAAGTTTAATTGAAGTAAACGGATAAAAAAAACCTAATAATGGCTACAGCGCACCATGTGAGGTGCACTGATGCCATGCACCTCATGGGGTTATTCATATTTTCTCTTGCTGTTACTGGATTTGCAGTTCTGTACCAGCTGAATTTTTAAAAATTTCTGACATTTTGCAACTTTTTGTATTCTCTCATTTCTGGTTTTGCCTTCTTAGCCAAGTTTTTTCTGAGTTATGGTAAGTTTTACAGCTTGGAAATTAAATTTAAAAGGAAAAACGACAAATTTTTAATATTTGTATTTTTCCTAACATAAACCCACATCATCATGTAACTAAGAACATCCTTAGGCACGCATATGCAGGCAGATGTGATAGACTCGCTTTGAAGAACAGCACTTGCTACTCAAGGTGTAAGCAGGACCAGCATCCTCAGTTTTGAATAGCCAGAGTAGCACTGTGCCATACATAAGCCAAAGGATGTAAGAGAGAGAGACCGGATGAGAGGGGAGGCATGAGGAGGGAAATTAAGAGTCACATGATGTTGTGGGTTTGTATGTTAGGAAAAATACAAATTTCTGATTAATTTGTCATTTGTTCTGATACAGATACAAACCACATCATCATGTGACTAGGAAACTCATAGAGAGGAGGGAAGAAGATCTCTCTAAAATAAAAAAAACCACAAGTAGCAAGCAAAGCTAAAAGAATAATACAAACCTGTTGCAAGGCCTTCCATGAACATCTATGTACTGTAATGTGACGGAGCCAATCTGGTAGCTTAACGTTCCAACAAAGCAGACTGTCCTATCTTGTGAACCTCACATGCTGTAGTCAAATGGAGTTATGAAGAAACGGAACGCTCTACGTACAGTAATCCAAATAAGAGCTGAAAGTCCGCTGTCATCACACCACTTGCTGAGCTGCCACCATCAGACCCAGGGAGAAAGTGCCCAGGGATTTGTGCATGACATCTTTCAAGTAAAAAGATGTGAAGGTAGTTTGTCTGTACCAAACCCCGGCGCGAAGAATTTGTCCAATGGTGCACAGTAGTTCTTTCTGAAAGCAACTGTGGGCCAATACTTCTTATGTCATGGGCCTTGATCTGTTTTGGGACAGAAGACGCATCTTGTTCTGGACTGTGGGCTTTACTTATCACCTCTCAGCCAGAAGGAAATCGTGTTCTTAGAAATCTCCTTAACTCAGTCTGTACTAATGAACAGTCTATGCTGTATTGTGCTGGTCTGAGAGAGGCTGTATGCTTCGGGTAGGTTTTAACGGCACGTACCAGGCATAGCAACATTACTTATTGGTTGTTATTCACAGTCTTTAAGGGAAGGAATGGAGAAGCCATCATACCTTGAGTGACAAAGGGTTCTGAGTTTTCACGATGAAGTCTGGAAGAAATTTAAAAGCCATTTCTGTCTAACAAAGGGTATGAGTGGCATCATATGAGAGTGCATGAATCTCACCTCTTTTAGCCAATGCCAAGGCTAGAAGGAACACTGTCTTTAAAGTTAAGTCCCTGTCTGAAGCAGTATTAATAAGTTCATAAGGGGACTTAGCTAAGGAAGTCAAAACTTTGGTTACACTCCCATCATGAGGTTTCAAAGTTTGGGGAGAACAACTTCTATCAAAATGTTTTATTATATCTGAAATTTCCCAAGACATCAACAATTTTATGCTCCTCACTTTAAACACTTTGGAGAGGGCTGCCCTGGAGCCTTTAACAGCCAAAATGGAAAGGTTCTTCTCATGTCTCAGAAAGAGAAGGAAATCTGCTACATTACTTGTAGTTGCTTTGAGGTTATGTAAATTCCTCTTACTGTATCACTTTCCTTTGTAGAGTTTGAGGGAGGATTCTTTAACCGAGCTAGCAATGACTCTTGCAACTTCTTCAACTTCCCTAGAAAAACCACTCTTTCTGAGGAGTTGCTCGATAGTCCCCAGCCATGAAGTTGTAGAGTGTCTGCTGATTGATGTATCCTGCTGCTGTGGCCGCGAGTTTGAATCTCTGACCGACCAATGAAGAATAAGAGGAATTTATTTCTGGTGATAGAAATTCATTTCTTGGTATAATGTGGTTCGGATTCCACAATGAGCTGTAGGTCCCATTGCTGGGTAACCAATTGCTTCTTAGCCACGTAAAATAAATCTAATCCTGCGGGCCAGCCCTAGGAGAGCTGTTAATCAGTCAGTGGTCTGGTTAAACTAACGTATACTTAACTTTGTGCTTGTTTTAGCAGATCTGGTGTTATGGGAAGACGTCCTGGGATGTCTACCAGAAGATGTAGAAGGTCTGCATACCACTCTGCTTGAGGCCATTTTGGGGTTACTAATGTCATCTATAGACTCTGGGAAATGAAGCATCTGTTGATCACCTTTCTGATCTGGCAGAACGAGGGGAACATGTACACGTCTAAGTTGTCCCTTTGATGTTGGAATGTGTCCTGCATGATGGCTTTCTTGTTACTGGGGTTGGAGAGCAGTACAAGGGTGCTTATAACTCCTCGATGTTGCAAACAGATCCATTTTGGGTCCAACCCACAATTTGAATAGTCTGTTCACTACTGATTGCTTCAAGGACCATTCTGATCCTGCTATCTGGTTCGATCTGCTTAGGGTGTCTGCCACCATGTTCTTCTTCCCTGGAATGTACCTGGCAGTCAGTGTCAGGCCCTTGAATTCCGACCATTCGTGTATCTGAATTGCTACCTGGTTCAGGACACGGGAGATCGTCCCTGTTTGTTCAAGTACAGTAGGAGACAACTGAGGTGTTGTCACTCATAATGACTGTTGCCTCTAAGGTACTCTTGAAGTGCTGCAGAGCCAACCAGGCTGCCTTCATTTCCAGGACATTGATGTGTTCCTGACCTCACCCCAAATCCCTGAAACGCACAGTTCATATAGGTGGGCACCTCAACCTTTCCAGGATGGGTCTAAGATTAACACCAGCATCTCTAGAGCTAGTGGCCCAACAGCATTCTCTGCAGATGATTCTGTAGTTTTCTCCTCCATTGCAAATCTCATGTTTTTCTTTGACACTGCAAGAAGGTCTCTTGAACTTTCCTGACTCTTCTGTTCCTTTAACTTCCATTGTAGGGAGCGTATGTGAGCTCTGCCCCTCGGTACCAGTTTCTCCAAAAAGACTAGATATCCAATTAGGATCTGCCAGTTCTTTATTGGTTGGAGTGGATTATAGAGAAAATTGGTTGTAACTTCCACAAACTTGTCTATTCTCTCTTGCAACAGAAAGGCCTTCAATATCTGAGTGTCTGTCCTCATAACCAGGGACCTGATGTTCTGAGTTGGGATAAGTCTGACTACTTGTAGTTTACAAGAATTCCCAGAATCTTGTACATTTCTAAGATTGAGTCCCTGTCTTTCCTGGCCTGGGCTGCAGTCCAAGTATTTTCGAAGACGGATACCCCTCCTGTAGGCCCATTCTGAAATTAGTTGAAAGATGCTGGTGAAGACGAGGACTGTTGCTAGGCCGAAGCAGAGGGCCCAGAATTGATAAGTTCTCTTCCCGAAGACAAAATGAAGGAATTTTCTGGAGGAAGGATGAATGGGGATTTGGAGATATGCATCCTGAAAATCCAGGGAGATCATGAAATTTCCTTCCCTGATTTCCGCTAGAACAGTTCTGGGTGTCTCCATCTTGAACAGAGTTACTCAAAGATATTTGTTCAGGGATGAAAGATCTATTACTGGTCTCCAACCCCCTGATGCCTTCTGTACCAGAAAGAGGTGGCTGTAAAAACCTGGTGGCAACACTTTCTTCACTATTTCTACAGCCCCTTGTCCAACAGGAAGGGCTGACTACTTCACGTTGCCACAGGCAGGAAGGGCTTACTACTTCACGTTGTCACAGGCAGGAAGGGCTTAGCAACTACTCCTCCACACACGCAGGAAGGGCTGACTACTTTTCGTCGTCACTGGTATGGTATGTAGACTCGCAGCTTCGCCTCATCTCAAACATGGAGGGCTCAGGGACTTCTCATCACAAGCACGAAGGGCTGGCTGCTCCTCTTCGTTTCGGGAAGGACAAGATTTTATTGGGAAGAGCAATGGTCGTCTGAAGGGGATACTCCCGTCGCAACCTTGCTTCGTCCGACCTTTTGAGTGCGTCTCTGTCTGTCTATCTCTCTGTCTTGGTAAGTCTCTTCTGGAAGCTTATACAGTATACCACTGTATGGGCAGAGCTAATGACGACAGACAATCATCATTCCCATGTAAGGAGTTTTTTTATTTTCTGCACAGTGATTGGTTCCTAATAACTGCCCCTTTCCGGTCACGCCATAGAAGATTCCAGATCAAATTTTCTGATGCAGTGTGGATCGAATATTGCGCCATGTTACAAAGGCATGGCATGAGATATCATGTGGTTTTGTTTCCACAAGAAAGGGTTTTCATCGAATCGCTAATTGTTCACGACGCGTTGACAACAGTAACTGACTGGTGAGCAAACACAGGAAGCAGTCACATCTTGGAAAATTGATATTTATTTTTCAGTAAATTTCATCGTTATTGCATCTACCCGTGACACTGACACCACCGTAAATGAGGACTGCCTGTATGAAGGCACGTCTAATTGCTGCAGCAGCTAAGAACTTGAGGATGCTGGTCCTGCTTATGCCTTAAGTAGCTAGTGCTACTCTTCAAAGCGAGTCTCTCATAGCTGTCTGCGCATGCACGCCTAAGGATACTGTACTGTACTCCTGTTCACATGATGTGGTTTGCATCTGTATTGGAACAAACAGTAGAGGGCCATAGCTGGCCTTATAGTCCTGAGCTCATGTCAACAACAGTGGATTGTGCTCATTCATGTCAACAACAGTGGATTGTGCTCAATGACTCTTGATACCTTTTAAAATCATTTTCCTGTTAGCCTTTGCTTTAGCAAGGATTATCTGGGAATTACACAAATTTTGGTTAAAGTGGAGAATTGTCTTCACATCTTCACAGCATGACTTACTTCACACCAAACTCCTAAAGAATGATTAGTAGCAGCAAGGACATCATGGCACCATTTGCCATTCTATTCCTGTAGGATTTTGTTTGAGATGCATAAAGATTTCATATCTATTTTATGATAATTAATAGTTCCTTGTTGGATGAGTCGGTAGAGTTATCGGCTAGCACTCTGCTAGGCCCGAGTTCGAGTCTCCAGCCAGCCAATAAGGAATTGGAGGAATTTATTTCTGGCGATAGAAATTCATTTCTTGATATACTGTGGTTTGGATTCCACAATAAGCTGTAGGTCCCACTGCTAGGTAATCAATTGGTTCTTAGCCCACATAAAATAAGTCTAATACTTTGGGCCAGCCCTAGGAGAGCTGTCACTCAGATCAGTGGTCTGGTTAAACTAAGGTATACTATGATGATTAATAGGTTAACTAGGCCACCAAGCTGAAAAAATCAACTTTCATAAGGCCAAAGCAGCATTTCACAATGAATGACTATACTCTTGGTTGTATGTAGCATTCAAATTACTGCTTCCCTTGGGGATTGCTAACACCATATTTTTTGCCGAGGTGATTTTTAGGACATACAAGGTGTTGCTAGATCAGGTTTGTGCGTACCGAGGTCATTGTATATGTACAATAGTAGGGCTTTGGCTTTATCTTTGTATTGAATATACACAATTTATTAAGGCAAGATGTTTTGTATTTAGTATTCACTTAATTTTACCTCAGGTACATTATTCATTTTAGAAGATGCATTTCTGATACAAGAGTAATTGTGGGAAAGCAGTAATTAGCTGGCTCTATCATCATATAAATGCCTTCATAACCTCTTGAATGCACAGTAGTCCAGTCAGTCTGATACTAAATAACTGGTAACTGTATGTTCAGAATGTGTAACATGGAATTGTTCCTGAACCTTACAGGTAGGTTATAACTGTACTGTCCTTCATGATCAGTGGTGTCTTTTAATTAGTCAGACACAAATTACACACTTATCTAAAACATTTGAATTATATTGCCAACTGAACAGAATGCTGCTAAGCTATTGTAAGCCTGCTTCCTAGTGACAGCATAAGTAAAATAACATTATAGTATGCATAAGGAAAACAAGAGGCTTGTATTTATGAAGCACAAGAACTGTAAAACAATATTTTTAATATAAGTAAAGGTACAAATAAAGAATGCGTGCAAAGGGCTATGGGGCTATGACAAGTTTGCTTAAGGTGAAGTTTTTGTGTACTTTGGAGTTCAAAAGGTTATTCCAGCTTAATTATCAAAGCACAAGTAATATTGATGATTTATAATGATTACAGCTTATTCAAGGGCTGTTGCAGGCCTGTCACAGCTATAAAAACATCCTCCCAACATCTCAATATTTCCTGCTAAGTAATATATACTGTATTTCCACACTTGTGTACTATTATAACAGCCTTTCCTAGTCATTGCAACCTCATCAGTTTAGGGAAGTATCTTGTTATATACCTCAGTTTGCTTGACGGCTGAGGCTGTCCATTATCTAGTAAAAAGCTGAACACTAATGGTAGTCTATTATTACAAGTTTTGACTGTTTAATATATCATTATTATTCATTTCACTATTATCACTATTTGCTATTTGCCTTTCAGCATTTTTGTAGTAGTATTTTTCCTGATGGTAAATTGTAAAAATTAATACTTCTTTTTAGAAGTCTAAATTTTCTTTTCTCAATAGGGGACCCACAGAGCCTGTTCATTTGATAAGTTTATATGGTGACGAAGTCATAACCGGAACCACAGCCAATCGCATTGGAGTACACACTTCTGTCTCGCCAACTGCTTCATTCTCATCAATAAGATTGCGTTCCGATACATTCCGAGGTGTTCTTACAACTATGGCGCTTTTGCCTTTGAATAGACTGCTTCTTTTAGGAGCTGATAATGGGACCATCAGACTGTTGTGCTGAATACTTCATGGATGTCTGTTTTGTAACTTTTCATATTTCCACACTGTGCGCAGTACGTACTTCAGTGCTTTACAAGAAAATTTGTTAGTTTTGATAGTATGAAAAAATCGTTTTCTATTAATTTCTTTCTAGCTAAAAGCTCAAATGAAGTTATGAGGTAGTTTTCAGTTTTTATTTCATGGTAATGGTCATTATGGAACTTTAGTAGGTTTTGCACATATACTGTATATGTATTGGAAAGATTTTCAACAAATGATAGAGATAGGTTTCGCTATCCACATTAAATTTTTTTAAGAGTAGGCAGAGCATCCAAAAAATTGAGCTTAATGCTAAAATCAGCAGAGTCCCATTTTTGGTCACTTTTGCAGTACATGAAAATTTTTTTTATGGTATGTTACAGAGGACATTTCTTTTGTATATGAATGAAGATAAAATATTTTTTTTACCAGTAAGTCCCATATTGTTTTTGCATGTATTTAGAATCTAAAGAGTTACCAAAGAACATTATGCTATAAATATCTCCCATTGTTTTCAGTATTGTTAGATTTCAAGTGTACAGTAGTTAACACTGTAGCCTGTTGTACACTAAAGTTGAAGTTTTGCCTGATGTCCATTACCCTTAGTTGGTACTTCACAAAACATTAGAAAATACTCTCTAGTAGTTAATGAAAGGGATCCAAAATCCTGTATGCATTTTTGTGAGAAGGAATTGGTGTTAAGGGTAAAATTTATCATCACTGACCTAAATTGATTGGAATGAAGTGCTATTTTTTAAATGTAAAATTCTTGAAAGGTTTGCTTCACAACTTTTCAATAGTTGATAAAACTTTCTACACATTGAAAAATATTAAAGGTGTCACAAAGTGAGGTTACAATTAATATGACACTGGTTCACAACAAACCCATTCACTTACAATTCAGCTATAATTCATGATCAGCAAATTTCCTAGACACTCCATTCCTGATTCACAACGAAATTGGTGGTTTCAACATACCTAATGTGTCCCATTGATCCTCAGGTTTAATTTCATGTCTTGCCTGTTAGTAAGAGGCTTTAGTTTTCTCAAGAGTTCTTGACGTTCATTCTGTCAGAATTAAATGCTTCCATTAGCATTTTTCTTATAAACTAACTTTATGCTGAGTTCATTAAACAAAAAAGTATTTTTTTTTTTAATAAAATTCCTTTTCATTTTTTGGTTCTTGAAATTAAAAGTTGCTTCTGTATCACCTGCATAATGTTTTCCCTGTTTTCCAGATATCTAGTGTTTCTGGTCTTTGCTTAATGCCATTAAGTGTTAGTGTAGAGGGTGACTGTATACTAGTTACTACTGATAATGCTTGTTAGCTCACTTCCAAGATAGCTTTCTTTGCTCAGCTAACATTGTTTATATAATATACTGTACATTACTGTACAATATATAGATATTTAAGAACTAATAACGCATTAGTTGTAAAATAAAACAACGATTTCATTATTGTGAAAGATTGTACTTATTTGTTTTGCCTAAATTTTACCCAATATTAAGGAGCCAGTAATTCAGAGCACTCCTCAACCTCCAACAAATTCTCCTTGCATATTATTATTATGTATACAAACTTTCTGTACAAACTTTCCTGTTCCTGACTCACTAATAAGTTTCTATAATGCAGGGAATTCTTTATCTAGTAGGGTTTGCCTTACTTATAAAAATAAATACAGGTTTAATTTTTAAAAGTCTTGGTGACAAATGTTTTCAGTTTTTAATATTGACAGCTACATATGGTGAATACATTTACTTGTTAGTCTCAGATTTTCAATTTATCTAATGTCCATATTTCTATCTCATTCCCACATCCTGCCAAAAGTAGAGTTGGTTCCCAACACCTCATATTTTAACAGTTAGTGATAAATCTGTAGTTTCAGATTCTCGTTAACATTTTCTGTTTATTTTATGCTTAAACTGTATTTTGCTAAATTCACCTTAGAGAAACTAGTGACAGTATGAAGGATGACCTGACCTTGTAGGCCATGTAAAATACAGTACTTGTAGTTTTGACAGACGACCTCTCGGCTGAGTTTAGCCTGCCTAGGTGGAACCAATTCCTTTATGGGAGGTTTTTAAAGTTGCTGCTCAAGGAAGAACCTCTGCTACCACCAAAATGTTAGCATTCACCATCACGTTCCTGTCTAGGTTGTGACAGTATTCACTGCTGCCAGTGCTGCTGTCAAGGTTGTGAAACACCGGAGTTTCATTGGGAGCAGCGATAGCAGCCATGTTCTTGTATGCCACTTCTCCTAACTTGTTCTATGGGCACCCAAGGGAATGCTGGAACTTCATACTGCTTCCAAACTCCCACCCAGCTGAAAGGGTCCTCCTTTAGACTGAGACCAAGACCAGTGTTGCCTTGATACCAGTATAGACAGAGCAACACGAGGAATCGGCAACTGACAGTAGTGACCTACTTGGGGCCATGTTTGGAAGGAGAAGCATTAATAACATCAGCAGCAAATACCAGAAGCAGCCACAAACATCCAGAGTTGGCAACAGCTCAAAAGCACATTATAACTTGTGCGTGAATGAAAGTTATATACTTCAACACCTAGGCATGGCAGACTTCCTCACCTGAACCCAAATTACCATGGAGAATCTTGCTACACCACATCTGTGAACCATTTTATCAATGCTCAAGCTCACAGTAAATGCTGCACATGCAGACATACCTGCAAACTATTTCACTGAAGGTCAGGCTCATGGCAGGGGTGGTCAACAGACAGCTATGCTGCAGCACATTTATGAACTCTCTTTCCTGAAGATGAGGTTTGCATTGGTTGCTGCCCTTGCAGCTGGGACCACACTGCAGCATACTTGTAAACTTGCAGTGAGAATTAAGCTCATGATGGGTACTGCACTCATGGCAGGGGCTGTACTACCAACAATATCAGTGTTGCAGCACCCCTATGAATTTTAGCAAGGAAAAGTAAGCACATTAGAGTGGCTGCACTCTTTACAGGACTTGTGCCAGGTGCGAGGCCTTTGTCATTCTGCATCAATGGATTTGTCGAGTAATGTATTTTTTATAAACAGTTTTCTCATATTTTTTCAAAAAACAAAGTTAGTGCCCACCTCCAAATTTTGACGACTTCTCACAGTTGCTGACCAAACTAAGCTGAAAGTGAAGCTCTTACTTACAGGTACTTGAGGATCTATGGGACACGTGCAGTACACTTGACCAGTGGACTATTTTCTTTTGACTCTGAACTTTGTGTTCTGAAAATTCACCTCCTGCACTGGTTTTAATTTAATTTTTTTTTTTTTGGTGGTTGGCCTCACTTCATGTACAATGCTTTTCAATTTGGTGCTGTAAGAAAAAGATATAAAATAATTTTCAGATTCAATAGGAACTTGTACAAAACAATAAAGCTTTTTGATTAAATAGCATACTGTTGTAAGTTACAATTTTCCACTTTTCGTATAAATTAATTTGTCACTATAAAGAATAATTTGAAGAGGATACAGCAGTTCTTTGACTTACTATAATTTTTATTTAACCACTGTTTGCTAATTTCATGTGTAATTATACTATACTGCAGTGAAAAGTGCATCACATAAAGAGCAGAAAGTGAAAGGTTATTGTAACATATCTTCAGCTAGACTATCATATAAGCTGTTTATAATTTGTAAATATCCATATGCTGTGTCAGCATTTTTAGCAGGGTAAAAAAATACTGTAATTAGTAACACAGGATTAACTGTTTTTATGTCCTTGATGTGTGCATCTTAAGACAGAATACATTCCAAGTGTAACAAATTTAATAGTCGTATTTTCTGCATTTGGAAATGAAGGCTTTAAATTGTAAATCATTTAAGATTAGTGACCAATATGAATTGCATTTCTCTAAAACATTTGCCTTTAATTATTGTAAATTATATATCACTTCTGATCAGCATTTATGAAGAGGTGATAAAAACAAGTAATTGATAGTTCATGGTATACAACTTACTGTTGTCAAAAATGTGTAACAAAATTGTAGACATCAACATTCTCAACAAAGTTTTAAGCTCTTTTTTTTTTTATTAAATATTATACACCACACTTTTTGGGTCTTCTGTAAGTTATTTTGCTGTGAAAGAATCACTGATAACAATGTGACATCATCTTTTAAAATGACAAGAGTCACACAAGTCACATACAGTATAAGTGGGGAAGTGTAAGTTTGAAAAAATATATGTATGTATGTATGTTGTAAATCAGATATATTTTCAAGCCATATATGATTTCAGACTCTCACTCATCCTCCGTAATTTTTATACAATTTTCATTTTCATTTTATTGTATATGCTGAACTTCCATTATAAATATAAAGCAACAATACTAAAGGCCTCTTCTTCCCAGCTTTTTGCTTGCATTACCTTTCAGTTTTGTGGCTGAAAGGACTTCAGTCAAGAAATAGTTTTTAAGAGTAATTCACTTTGCTGCAGTGCCATACTTACTAAACAAACTTATACCGTCGACCATAAACTTTCAATTAAATAAACTCATACCATTGCCCATAGGACTAGATCTACCTACCTTTTTCACTTTTTGAGTATGAATCACACAAGAAAGCTGATGGACAGACATGGTACTTAAGTTTTCAGCTTGATGCCTAAAAAAAAAAAGAAAAAAAGTCAATGATGTAAAAAAAACACAAAATAATAATTTGAAACAAAAAATAATAATTTGGGGCAGACAAAAGAGATATCAGAGGTCAGACCACTACAAGTAAGAACTTGGAAGGCTTCCGCAAGCAGGATGGCTGGGGAACTGGTGAACTAGACTTGTGTACTGGTCAAAGTAGCGACTGGTTAAATCAGAATTAGAGGAAGGAATTACTAATTGCTTACCAACCTTGAACCCTGCAAAGAAAAATCACTGCCATGCTCATCATACACAAAATGGTGGATATTTTGATAACAGCTAAGAATGAAATTCCTACTTATACAAAAAGAGGTACCATCTTCCTTGATGATGGTTATCTTAAACCACCACATTCCATTCCAAAGGTGAAATACACTGTATCAAGGATGGCCTTCACTGGTATACATTTTTCTCTTAAGGAACTCATTCTTGATTATAACCTTGGGTCTTGATCTAATGTATCCTTTTCCTTTGCCATAGTAAAGCTAGTAGTTTTAAAAAAAAAAACACCTTTATTTCTTCAGCCACTGACAGGAACAGGCATCATTGCATAAACTACCCTCTTGGGAAATTCTAAAGACCTCAAGTTTTAAATTTTGCATAGTTTAATTTTTATAAATGTGTGGGCTCATTGGAAGTCCATTTAAAGTCGTAAAGAAAGAACCGGGATAAATGCCAGCTCTACCAGTCAAGCTCTGATCTGTGAACATACATCAAAAAGTCATTACTACTGTACTTCATACAATATGTAAAAAGGCTAATTTAATCTGGAGAGTACAGAAGAATGATAAACAACCTTGCTATCTCGCCACTAAGAAAACGTAGTTGTATTACATTAGCAAAGTGATCTGAAGAAAACAGCTCAAAGTGTTTCCAGGTCTTTGAGGAGCTGTACATACATTAAAATTGCCATTCACTACTTTTGCTGCTATTTTTATTATAGTATCTTGCATCAGGGAAATATCTTGAAAAGGCTTTGGCATTCCTGAAGGACTATTGAAAGACAATTTTTCTTAAGAAACTGATGACATCAATTTACCAAGATATGGAGGACACTTGAAATTCCAATAGGAAACAGTTATAACAATTCAGCATCTTTAAATTTTCAAACAAGCCCTTCAGTAACTAACTCGGCTTAACTCTCTCAATTTAAGAAATTGCAGTACTTGTAATTCTTTCCTTCTGCATATTACCTGTATATCAATTCTGCATATTACCTGTATGTCAACATATATACTAGTTAGAAATAATTAAGCCTCCCTGCCAACAAGACAACACCAATGGGATGCACTGGCATTTTCTCCCATTTGCCAGTGCCTTCAGTCTAGAGTAAAACATTTGTTAGTTCCTTAAGTCTAGAGTAAAATAAATTAGCTCAGTAGTCTTATTAAACTATTTAATATTAAAAATTAACACAGTGAAATAAAGACAATACATTATATAATCAAGTATAGTAGTGCAACTCTGAACACAAGTTAAAATTGAGCAACCCTAAATATCAAATTTGTGTCACTTGCATGAAAAAATGGAACTCCAAAGAGTTTCCAATTTTGCAATACTGTACTTGGTATTCTATCTGTTGCAAGGAAATGCCACTCTATATGAATTCTACACCATTCTGTATAAACTCCAAAAGCAACTACAAATTACCATTCCAAAATCTCCTAATCAGAGTCCATTTCAAGGCAAACGTAAGTTCCCCAATTAAGGGGTCCTCATATGTCAAATAAACCAGCAAAAAGACATCAGGCATTCCAAGTTAAGTCATTTTTGGTGAATTATTGGTGCTCAATGAGAAGACACTCAAATTTTAGATGAACTACTTATTTTGACCAAATTTTTGGCTTTACATATCTGAAAAAGGTTTTCGCTCCTGGCAAGCTAAACGAGTCAGCAGGAAGACTGGAAATCATCTTTTTTTTTTTTATTTACACCAACATTTCAGGAATCCCTTCCCATCATCAGGGTAACACTACAATAAATTTGTACAATCTTAAAAAACACAGCTGAATAGTTAATATTTGTAAGATATTTACTTACAATATACTATGCCAGTTGTTAGGCTAAAAGGTAAAAAACTATACACAGCATTCTAAAGCTAAAAGTAAATAATATGGATAAAAATAGTGAGCAATACAAAAAAAATGCTGCTGGACTTCCTGTTAAGAGGAGTGACTGGAACATACTTGAAATGAATAATCAAAGTCAATGCCAGAGAAAAAGGAAGAGCAAGAGAAAGAGAGGGAAGTGTGAATAACAGGCAGTTAGTGTATAATGTGTGAAGTAGTTTGATTCTTTAAGGAAGGCGACAGTTTCTTGATGTAAAGAGATTCTAAAAGGAGCAAAAGGCTCTTACCTACTGTTAAAGATAGCCGATTTCCACATTGAGAAGAGGATGGTGGATAATGCAGCGAGACATACTCTACTCTGCCAATCGAGCTAAAGATTTCTTGCATGAAACCCAAAACATTCTTACCTGATCTGGAATCCTTTCTGGATCTTACTGCCGCCAGAAGTTGGATTCCATTCAGGGAGCAAGGCTCTAACACGTGTGTAGCAATGAGTAGCCTTGCAGAGAAAAATGCTTCAATTCAGCCAGAATGAAACATGTGGCATGTGGGGACCCCTGAGCCTGGATCCAAAAGCCCTATAAATGACAGTCACTAAAAATAAATACCTTTACAATATACAGGTATACTTCTATAAAATATTTGTACCTTCCTGCTTCCCAAAATATTAAAACCCAGGATTTAAAAAAAAAAAAAAAAAAAAAAAGCCTAAAAGACTGCTCTTTCTTCAGTTCAGGAAAAGGCTTCACCCACTACTACTACCAAACTAGGGGCTTTATTGTTTTCAAACATGATTCTGCACACTTAGGGCAGTGAGCAGCAAAAACCAAATTGCCCTTCTACTGTGCCACATTGATCCCATCCTCAAGCAACAAATTGTCATAAAACTAACTGAATTAGCAACAGCTTTCACATTATCAATGTTTAACTTCAAAAAATGTAAAAGGTATGGAGCTAGTTTTCATGCACTAGCCTAATCAAATATGTCACAGAGAACCTCGTGTTCTTTGACAAAGACGCTCTAGGTTTCTAAAACCACAAAACAAAAGCTTTACTTTGCCTCCTCCAGGCTTAACCTTTGACAAAGATGTTCTAGTATTCTAAAACCACAAAATGAAAAGTTAACTTTGGCTCTTCCAGGCTTAACCTTTGACAACGACACTCCAGGTTTTCTAAAATCACAAAACAAAAGGTCAACTCTTCCTACAGTAAAGTCCCCCGTATTCGCGGTCTCATGATTTGCGGATCTCTCTAAGGAGCAAACTGTATATACGCATTATTCGTTGAAAATCCGCCCATTCACGGTATTTTTCACTGAGAAATATTCACTAATTACTCTATTTTTATCTCATTTTCATGACTAAATTCACTTTTCGTGATAAAACTATTAAAATACTTGGGTAGTGCTCGAGTTACGATAGCTCACCTTACGATAATTCGATTTTGCAATGGGGTAAGCAATAATACCAATACAACAATATTTATAAAATATTTTTAAATTTCGTCAGGCAGTGAGAGAGTCCAAATTACAATAGACCAGCTTCTTTTCCTCCAACTCTTTATTCCACCTTCTAGTTAAAAAAGTAAAAGAGAATGATAAAAGTACTGTATTGTTAGTAACGTTATACTCTTGCGTAAATGCGTACAGCCATAAACAACCGCCCGAGAAGCTGTTTTGTTTATCACCGAATCGGATTACAACAGCCCTTTTGCTTGTATTTCAACCATCGTACGGTAATACACAATTACCGTAGGTTACAGTACAAGTGACATTACGTAGAATAGGACTGATATATTTTTACATTATACCTTTATTCGGTATGGATAAAAGATCGGCAAGGAAATATACTGATAAATTTATGCCGCAAGATGTAGCTGAGGCTGAGAAAACAATATTCAAGCTGCTAATGACTATAAATTATCGTGCATCGGCAACATGGATGAAACTCGACCGTAATTAAAATTGGTGAAAAAGTATTTCAATCAAAACTAACACATTACTGCTATTTTTACGCCAGTAAATGATAAA
Source organism: Macrobrachium rosenbergii (assembly GCF_040412425.1). NCBI lineage: Eukaryota > Metazoa > Arthropoda > Malacostraca > Decapoda > Palaemonidae > Macrobrachium > Macrobrachium rosenbergii. The sequence continues at coordinate 26,458,577 of NC_089768.1, read as the reverse complement.
TACGTAAAGCTCTTAATATGATGAAATCAAGTGAAAATAGTGAACGGAATCTTGATTTTTTTTTACACAAAACAAGTGCCCCCAAATGGCCAACATCATCTATTAAAAAAAAAAAAAAAAGGCTAAATTAATTTCAGGAGATGTATTTAAGTTGTATTTCGACTTAAAAACTTCGTACAGTATAAAAAAAAATAACCTTGCCCCATATAAATAAAAGTATCTAGAGATTCATTTACACTAACTAGAAGCAAGAAAAGTACTCTGAACTGAGTTAAAATTGTGAAATAAACACAGCGTAAATGATTTCCAAACCAAAACATTGATTGCTATGATCACAATTTATAATACAAAAGCAATATAAGAATATATGCAATGTTACTGGATACAGTGAATTCAGGCATAACTTTTCAAAAGATCCATGGAAAAGATACATATTTGTTATGTTGATGTTTTGTAATAAGATATGTGAATATAGAGTACAGTATAATGTAGGCTACGCTGCCGTATACAGTATGTATATGATATACCATAGTGTAGGCTAAGCTAATTCTTGTTTGTTATTAAATTTCTCTTATATTGGATTATCATAAGTCACTCTGCATGAACCTCCAGAATTAGCTGATATTAATAATTACTATACCGTGTATGTATAGAGTATACTTTATTGTGTAGGCTAGGCTACCATATGTATATATATGGTACCGAATACCCCATTGTGGGCTAGGCTATATTCAAGCCCCTTTTTTCCAACAAACAATGGTTTCTTTGGAACCTAACCCCATCGTAAGTAGGATAATACCTGTATAAGCATTTTTAGTTTTTTTCTGTGTTTGAACTATCAAAATAGGCAGTTCTAAGTGTTTTTAGAAGGTTTCTAAGTATTAGCAGGTTCTAGCTATTCGTGGGGGGTGTGGTACACATCGCCCGCGAATACAGGGTGTTTACTGTATTCCAGACTTAACCTTTGACAAAAGACATTCTAGGTGGTCTTAAATCACAAAGCAAAAGGATAACTTTGCCTCTTCCAGGCTTAACCTATCTAAGGAAGTTTTAATTACCCCAAAAGGGCAGAGAAGTGTTTCCTCTTCTTCCCCACCAAAGAGGTTAAATTGGAATTCTTACAGTCCTTGGAAAAACTAAGCCTTAACATCATTCTCAGCTCTAGGGCAAAAAATAAAATAGCATTCCCTTTACAACAGGCTTAAGGAGATTGCTTGAAATAAATTTACTCTTAACTGCCGGTAGTGGTAAATAAGAGTTTCATAGTACATGTAAATACTTCAATGGAACTTATTCCAGAGGTTCAAAAGGATCTGCAGAAAAAATTTAAGACCTGCATCTAAATTTCAGAGAGAGACTGATGCTAACTTGTAAGGGCTTCAATCTCAACACCTTAAGGTGCTGATCATCTGCCAGATCTACAGTATGTAAGTACATGTGATACAATACCATGGAAAGCAAGGAACTATAACCTTGAAAGTAAATAGTGAAAAACCCTTACTATATCTAAGAAAGCAGGGAAACTTTGATGTCTACAGGGGTGCTAAAAATTCCTCTAAAACGGCACCCTCAGCAATACATAGAACATAGAATTTAGGCCGAAGGCCAAGCACTGGAAATTATGAGGTCATTCAGCATCATTCAGCACTGAAACAGAAATTGAGATTAGAAAAGTTTTAAAGAAGTAACTGGAAGAAAACCTCGCAGTTGCACCATAAATAAATTTTCAGGAGAGGGTGGAAAGTAAGCTGAAACAAAGAATATGAACAAAGGTACAGTAAAAGGAATAAAAAAGGTTGTAGCTAGGGGCCGAAGGGACACTGCAAAGAACCTCACGAAATGCCTACAGTGCACCACATGAGGTGTACTGATGGCAATAACCACCTACTGGGCTCAGAAAGGCAAAGAATCTTCTCCAACCTGGAGAAAATGGGCAGGGTCTAGTCACCTACTCTGCTCTAGCGAGAAGTGTTGCCGCGAACTTCGAAATTCAAGCTGCCGTGCAAGTACAGTAGAAACTACAGCAATGTAATTACTGGGTAAGTTACATGTATAAAAATCAACATTATGAATCCCACCCCGGATGTTATAATTGTGGTGAACATAACCACAACCAAAGTTCATGCTATTATGATCACAGAATTAAATGCAATAGCTGCTATGGTTTAGGCCACAAAAGTCCATTATGCCATCGCTATGCTCCACATGATAACGACCAGGAAGATGGCACTGCAGAAGGTACAGTGAGGATCGCTATCACTGAGAAGGATGTGAGAAATCTGCTAACTATAAAACACTTAAGTGCAGTCTTTATTATTGTATTTTGATGAAGCAGAATTCTTAATAAAAGAAAGAAAAATAGACATTTTATGTATACAGTAACTGAAACATCACAGTTTTTTAAAGTATACAAACCTGAGGTCCTTTACATTAGGAATTACTTTCAGCGGAGCTGGAAACGGCTGTTGACCTTTCAAACAAGGTGGTTAGGCAGTTAACTACCGTCTGGGAGGGGGGAGTGCCGCCTGCCCAGATGTAAACATTCCAATTTGCCTTTCGGCCCAGGTTTCAGATTGAGGGGTGGCATGAGGTAGGCATGAAATGTAATGTAAAGGGCCTCAGGTTTGTATAGTTACGTAAAATACAGTACAATTTACTTTAAAAACTGTGATTTGTTCCAACACAATATACAAACCGTCGGTCCTTTATGTTAGGAAGACTCACCGGTTGGAGGGAGGAATCTGAGTGAGTATCTATGAACTGACTGGAGTTCACCACACCTTGTCTTCCCTTCCTGGTTGATAGAGCGAGGAAGGGAAAACTGCCTCTGACAAAATGATCGGGTTGTAAGAAACGTGAGATCAATTGTCAGACTTCTGGGTCCCTTTGCATGAAAGAGGAAGCGTCAGTTCATGCAAAGTAGGCTAGGAAGAACTTGGAGTCGGTGACATTAAGGCAATAAAAAGCATTGGGTTTGTCTTATTGTCATGGTCTTCTCCCCCCCCTCCCCCTTACAAGAAGGAGTGGGGTTGTTTCTATAATCCTGGATGGAAATAGAACGGAAGCTCTAGTTGAGTGCTTACCTGCACTGACTGCCAGATCCAGCATGTAACAGCATATCCACTCCCTGCCTGCAGGAAGAGAGCCAAGATGAGGAGAAGGAAAAGAGGCCAGTCACTCCACATTCATTCTCCCAATCACAACCGTACATCTTAGGTGAGACGCAACCTGTCCTGTTAGAGGAGCAGGGTAAGCTACACAGCTTATTGAGCAGCCACCACAGAACCCAAGGAGAAAGTGCCCAAGGACTTGTGTGCAACATCCCTAAGGTAGAAGGAAGTACAGTAAAGGTGGTCTGTTGGGACCAGACACCTGCCTTCAAAACCTGTGAAACGGACAGGTTCTTCCGGAATGCAAGGGGCGGACCAATGCTGCGGACTTTGTGAGCTCTTGGATGAAGCGTACCGGTGCTGACTTCTCCAGCAGCAGAATGCGCTCTACTTATCGTCTCACGAAGCCAGAAAGAGATCGTGTTCTTGGACACTTCTTTCTTGGTCGAGCCAGTACTAACGAAGAATCGTCGACTATCAGGCTCGAGACGGCGAGTCCTCTTCAGATAGTGCCGCAGCACTCTGACAAGACACAGTAGCATCTCGTCTGGTTCATTACCAACAAAGTCCTCTAGGGAGGGGATCGTGAAAGACTCGAACCGAGCATCAGAGACTGATGGATTCTGAGTCTTCGCCATGAAATCTGGGACGAAATCGAGCATAACTGATCCCCATCCCCTCGAGTGTTTAACATGAAAGGAAAGTCCATGAAAATCGCCAACTCTCTTCGCCGATGCCAGGGCCAGCAAGAAGATGGTCTTGAGGGTCAGATCCCTGTCTGACGACTCTCGTAAAGGCTCGTACAGTGCACAAGTCAGGCTCCTTAGAACGAGAGTCACATCCCACGCAGGGGGCCTTAGATCCCTGGGTGGGCAAGACCTTTCAAAGCTTCTCATCAGTAGGGAAATCTCAAAAGACGACGAGATATCTACTCCTTTCAGCTGCAAGACTAGGCCGAGTGCGGCCCGATAGCCTTTTACAGATGAAACAGAGAGAAGCTTCTCTCGGCGAAGGAAGACGAGAAAGTCCATGAACTGCTGAACAGTAGCTCCGACCGAAGAGATTTTGTCCACGACACCAACCACAGAAGACGGAACACTTTCCCTAGTATACCGCTGCGGAGGGTCTTCTGAGGTACCCGGCCATCTCTGTCGCTGCGCGACACGAAGAACCTCTCGCTCGCAGGAGATGGTGGATAACCTCCAGCCATGAAGACACAGGGACTGCACTGACAGGTGATACTGCTCTACATGGGGTTGACACAGCAGGTTGGGCCAGGGGGGAATCTCTCTCGGTGCCTCAGAAAGGAGGGGTAGCAGGTTGGGATAACAAATGGCCTGCAGCCATTTTGGTGCCACCAGAATTATTCTGAGATTCGGAATGATCATTGTCTGGTTGATCACTCTGCGAACCAGACAGAACAGAAGAAAGGTGTAGATGTCGAGGTTGTCCCACGGGTGCTGGAACCCAAGGGAAATAGATACTTCTCGTGAAGGAATCCATTCCCAGGTCTCATCAATGTTGCTGCCAGCTCCAGAGATTTAATAATTATCATTTCATCTGGGCATCAGCAGTAGGAGAACTTCTTCCTGGTTGATACTTCTTTCTCTCTTCCCTTCTTCCCTCCTCCCTTATGGAAAAGAGGGTGGAAAGAGACACAGTTATGTGCACTTTCCTAGAAGGGAAGAAGAAGGCTATGTGTTCCGCGATCTTCTTCCGAAGCCTGGGACTTCTTGGGAGTTGAGGGGGCCTAGCTGAACTCAAAGTCGAGCCCAGATGACTAAGACCCAAAGGTCTTGGCCAGTGTCCAAAGGACAAGGCAGTGCCCTGGTATTAACTTTGATTACCACGGTATCTGGCAAATCTCTGAAAGAGAAAGGCAGAATCAAGTAAAGTTTGTTCCTAAGGGTCGAGCCAACTCGGGACTTACGAAACTGAAGATCCGAATTGGCACAGAATCTTTTCCTTAGCACCATAATTGCCCACAGAACTGCAGTCAGCAAGATCCTCCGAGGCAAGAAGAATTCATACTCTGTCGAGGCAGGGGAGAAGCTTGGTGTCTCGACCTGAATGAACTCCTTGTCCGAAGACAAGTATTCATCTGGTTGAGAGAGCTCTCGCAAGCAAGGACCGCAGCGACCCCCAAAACTCTCGGCCCCTCGGGAGCTGCAAGGGTTGCAAGTGATGAAGATTATTCAGGAACAGATGAGGTTATCTGCTAAAATCGTTCCTAATACCCCCACTAGTGGGCGGAACTGGTCACCTACACAGATGTGCGAAGTGTTACCTGTGAAATTTTGAATTTAAGCTGCCGTGCAAAGTAAACTAATAGCTATGTAATTACTTGGTAAGTTACTTATATATAATATTTATTTATTAAACACTACAAGGATTCATTTTTACACAAGTTTATACTTCAAGCTGCTAAATTATATCCACCTTTAAGTAACACTCAGCCACCATCACCACCTAGGGGATCATTTTCTGATGACGGCAATGACACTGTTGAGGAGCCACAATCATCTTTTTCTAGATGTAAACCATCAAAACATTTTTGTCCCTCCAATTCAGGTAAATATTACAATTTTTTAAAGTACATTGTATTTTTCCTAACTATACAAACCTGAGGTCCTTTACATTAAGAATTGCTTATGGCGAAGCTAGAAACGGCTGTTAAACTCTTTAACAAGGTGGTTAGGCAGTAACTACCATCTGGCAGGCAGAAATACCCACCTGCCTGGATGTAAACATTCCAGTTTGCCTTTCGCCCCTGGTTTCAGCTTGGGGGTGGTATGAGGTGGGCATAAAAATGTAATGTAAAGGACCTCAGGTTTGTATGGTTAGGAAAAATACAATTGACTAAAAAATTGTGATTTGTACCTATAAGATATACAAACCATCAGTCCTTTACATTAGGAAGACTCAATATAGTCTATTTTTTTAAACCTGGCAAACTTGCACTAGCTGCTTGCCGCTGATTGGATGGACATCCTGTTGTCCAAATCTCAGTTTTGTTTTCGCACTGTTTCAGAATTGTGATCATATGGTCATAGAGTGAGTTAAGAGGTAAGTAAGTTTTGTAATGTTATGTAAATACCAGTTGTAACAAATGGAAATATTAAGAACTTACATACCGAGTCATCATATACATTTCACAATTAAGAAACAACACTTACTGAAGCCGTAGACTAGAAACACGTTTAAAACACATGAACTTTAATGTTTAATTTCTAGCTCAATTTTTAGCGCCGTCATGCCATAAGTGGTTTGGAAATAACAAAAACGTATTTATAGTACATTGCTGAAGGTTCTCTAATGCCTATGAACAAAACACTATCGTAGAAATTTAAGCTTGGCGGAAAGGTTGAGGAGGTGGAGTTGAGGGAGGAACAGCCGGTGAGTTGTTGTCTTCACACACCACTTACAACCAGAATTATTCAGCTTAGAATCGGCTATCAAGCAGGTGCCTCACTATCTATTTCACAGCCATGGCCACAAGAGACAATACAGATCAGAGCATACATGAACGAACTTCAAACACCAGGCAAAGACGTAACTGAAAAACTCTAGTTGAAGAACAGTCAATGTACTGAAATTTTATACAGCAGAGAGTAGCACAATAGCTAGAAAAAAATATTAAAAAATTCAACGCATGTTCCATTTGCCTCTATACATATCCTAAAATATTAATGACATTCCGTCTTCAGTATTATTGAAATGAAAAAAAGATTAGCATTATGATTTACTGTATAAACATCTTAATGATTATTTTAGGAGCACAAGAGCACCACAACCCAGATTTGAACCTCCCGCTGAGAGTACGCCAACTTTGCATCAACCCTGTGGCTGTTCCTACCACAACTCCACCTCCTCAACTTTTCTGCCAAGCTTAAATTTCTACGATAGTTTTTTGTTCTTAGGCGTTAGAGAACCTTCAGCAATGTACAATAATTATGTCTGTGTTATTTTCAAACCACTAATAGCATGACTGCGCTAGAAATCTAGCTAGAAATTAAACATTAAAGTTTATGAATTTGAAACACATTTCTAGTCTACGGCTTCGATAAGTGTTGTTTCAAAACCGTTAAATATATATAATAATTCAGCATATAAATTTTTAATACAGTACAACTGGTATATACAGTACATAACATTGCATAACTTGGCTCTTTACTCACTCTACGATCATATAATCACAATTCTGAAAGTGTGAAAGCAAAACTGTGAGATTTGGACAACAGGACGTCCATACCATCAGCGGCAAGCAGCTAAGTGCAAGTTTGCCAGGTTTAAAAAAATAGACTATAGTTGGAGGGAGGAATCTGAGTGAGTCTCTTTGAACTGACTGGAATTCTGCACACCTGGGTTACTCCTGGTCAAAAGAGCGAGGAGGAGTATCATGCCTCTGACATATTGATCGGAGTATAGGAACTGCAAGACCAAATGTCAGACATATGGACCTTTTCAAATGAGTGAGGAATCATAACTCATATGAAAACAGGCTCGACTGAATCTGCTAGACAGCATAAGACCCCTACGAGGGAAGAAGAATCGCCTTTGTTGAGGAAGAGGAAGGGGAAGGAGCTTGATTGGGTGGCTTGACCAAAATGAATTCCTTGTCCAAGGAAAAGGCATTCATCTTAGTCGAGAAAGCCCTTATAGCAAGCAAGGACAGTGGCAGCCCCAATAACACCCCTGCAAGGAGCAGTGAAAAGTATTCAGAGGGGATGCCGTGGTCTTCTCCATGAGATCACTGTGCCGACGAATCGGCGTGAAGATCTCTGTGAAAAGAAAATCGAGGGTGTCTACAACCCGAAGAAGAAGACCTTCGAGTCCTCCTGGGGCACGACACTCCTGATCTCTTCTTCTTGGAGGGATAACTTCACCAGAACCCAGAAAACCATCCTGAACTACTTGGATGTACGGTGAGCCGATCCGTGACGTAGATCCTTATAGCGGAATTCCAACAAAAAACGAAACTCATCAGAGTCCTCTCCATCTGACTCACATCCCCCTGCAGCAACCAAAAGGGTTTGAGGGAAGAGGAGAGGAGAAAAATCACTCTTACCTGTCCTGCTAGAAGAAACAGCAGGAGAGGCAGACTACAGGCGATAATCAACCAGAGGTGATGAGGGCAGCACAGAGGAAGGAAAGCTCTAAAGCCACAGCGAAGCACTAACCTGAAGAGAGCGAAAGTTCACTTAAGCGGAGTCTCCTGAAGGAAAGAGAACCTCGACAGCATTCGGTTCGCCAAACCGTTCGAGCCAAGCCAATCACGTAGATGTGAATGGGGAGTGGGCGCGCAAGCCGAACCGCACGAGCTAAGCCAATGATGTAAACACGATCACGGGGCAGGGGCGAGCAACCCGAGCCAGTCTCGAAATGTGAGACGGGCTGGGTGAGCAGGCCAAGCCGATCAGAACCAGCCACGTAATACGTTCTACTAGGTTAGGTTAGTTAGGTTAGGACGACGGTGTCCTTTGTAACCAGTTCGCCTATCTAGGGGGTCAAGGGGCTCTGGCCAAGTAATGCTTTCTACTAGGTTAGGTTAGGCTACATTTGGCTAGGCTAGGTTAGGGGATGTTAGGCTATGTTAGACTGGGTACGTTGCCTAACTGTGACTTTGTGGGTATGCTATAATCGTTTTACTTTGTTTTATTCATTAATTAAAATACCATTTTACGTCAATGGTGATTTACCCCACCCAAAACCCTGCATTCCCAAAGGGTCCCCAACCTTGCTGGATGTGGTAGGGGGGTAAATCTAAGCAACAATCCTGCACAGACAATTACCTAAGAAACTGATTTTTCCTATACTTTTAGTGACCTTTGGGAATGCAAGGTTTTGGGTGGGAGAAAACATTGGGAGAAAGACTGGACTGCCATGTTGTTGTTATGGAATGGTTCTGCAGATGGGCAGGTCATTAGAGGGCCATATGCTTAAGAAGAGATACTACTGCACATGCTCGATAGCATTCAAGGTTGGCCACCATAAATTTTCTGAGGTTAATTACAGCTGACCGACAAAAAATAATGGTAAATTCTTGATAAGCAACCAAAATACTATAGGAAAAATCAATTTCCAAAGTAACACCCCACGCAGAGATATTAATTCTACCAAAACACATAAGAAAATACATAATTACTTCAGAAAAACGGGGTTGGACCTGTTGTAAAAATTTACCAAATTTTACCTGGGTGCAATTGCTTGGTGCTATTTTTCCACCTAAAAACTCTAGGGAAGTTTCCCCTCTGTTGGGAAGCCCATGTTGTGTCTCACTCCCTGCTAGGGCACAATCTTTGCTACGGTCTTTCTCTTCTCATCGGCACTTCCACCATAACAGCCTATTATCATATTTTAATTTCCTCTACTCAAAACCTTTTTTACACTGAGGTCTATTACGTAAAAGGCATGGGTAGCTGTAACAAAAAGGTAGTTTGCTACAGCAATAATTGTAGAAAAAATTCTAAAAAAAACATAGGACACTATGAAACACATGACTAGGCCTACTTCACTTTTTTTTGGCTTGAAATTATCACAATACTACCTCAATTTATCTTTCTCTGGGGCACTACTCCTCTTGCCTTGTAATTTCCAGAGTCTTGGCTCTCAAGTAGGCTACTTTCGTAGACTGCTTTTCAAGAGATTTCACGTTGTCACACTACCAGCGACTCAGCACTGAAAGGCGGCGGCCAACCCCAAGGTTCTAAAATTTTCCCAAAACTAGGGAGAAAATTCCACATCATACCGTGTCTTCATTTTCATTGACTTTATTCAGTGTGTGACCCACTTTTTAGTTTTTTAAGATTTGTTTCGCCAAATTAAAATGTCAATTACGTGGAGTTCATTATCGGTGGAAATAATAGTCAACGACATAGATTTAATTAGCGTACACATTGTAACCACTGGTTGAGAACTAAGTTCCGCACATTTTCGCAATTTGGTATTCACATTGATTCGAACAATACACCTTCATTTATATGATGCATCTGACAAAATTTTTCATCACCCAGCGATAGTAATAAAAACTCCCCAGATTTCAATCCCAACTAAGTGTTGCCAACCTCCACGGACTTCTCCCCTCTACACACACACGTTTTCTTCTCATTATCCGACGACTCTGGATATGAATAGCAATAAACTTGTTGTTGTAGTCTTTATTGACTTTCTAAATTTTTTTAACCATGCACTGAGACATTATGAAGAATATAGTGTTCAGACTTAATTCCTTTAGTTTATGCAGTTTTCCTTCCTGGATTCAAAGATGATTTAGTCACTAAAATGGCATGATTCTCGTCTTACTTTATTTATCCTTTTCTTTGCATATCCATGAGAATATGGAAAAATTCTTTCAATCTCAGCATGGGAATGGGAAAGGGTTAGAATCAATTTCGCAAACAAACTAAATTTCTAAATGCTGGCTTATCATACACACTTTCTACCAATACTCTGTTTGTTTTAAATTTTAATTCTCTGATTTCCTCTTCATCAAAATAAAGGGACAATTTCCACTGGTTCTCCTCAATATCACAGTTTTAATCTAACAAGGAGACTACGACAGGGAAATCTATTTCTATTTTGTGAAGGAGATTAGGATAGGGAAGTCTATTTATTTTGCGAAGGAGACTAAGATAAGGAAGCCTACTTCTATTTTGTGAAGCAAATGCAAATGTTGGTTGGTTCGTCGTTCCCGTCGGAGCATCAAACAGTACACCAAAACAACACAGATTAAAGCAGTCTTTCGGTACAATGTAATAAAGTCAATGTCATTTACAAAACAAAATGGGGAGCATTCTTAAGCATATTCTTTCTCTGCATTTTGTATGAATCATCTTTTGCTGAAACATAATTATCAACACAACCAAAAACTTGTAATTACCTATATTTTACTCAGATTTAGTAAGTTTACCCTCCCCCTTATAAACCATGAACTGTAGTCAAATTACCGTGCGTGTAGGGTAATTGCCTTGCCGTTGGTAATAATGCCAAAACTCCCCATCAACTCCATGAATTACCCAAATCTGGGGAAATTCCCCAAAGTTGGCAGCGCTGCTTTTATTATTTCGTCCTTCGACTTTCAAGCCTCTGCGAACGTTTTCACCGATGGTTTTTCTTTCTTACGTCGGATGTCTGTATACCACAGTGAAAATACAACAAAAAAGTAACATACAACATTCAGACTTCTGTCAGATTCGACTTGCCCAGCTACAACAACCTAAGACGATAATATGGACAAGGTTTTCTGAGGCAAGCCCAAAGAACTTGAAATACTAGGCTGTGACAGAGTTTTGAACTTCTCATGTAGAGAAAATTGCCAGATACATCTATACTGCTCATGATCGAGTTTTCTTTATGAAAAAAAAAAAATCATCCTAAAACATATACCCAACTGAAGCTATTAAAAGCGATTTTCAACGTTTGTGTGTGCGCGCCTATGTGTGTGTGTGTGTGTGCATGCATACAAGTTTGCATACATCATTGTATATTTGATCTTTTTTTTTATATAAAATGACTAAAAACATTATGATATAGGGCCGTAACACTCGGGGCGTCTTGGCATGGTAGGCTACATCTGCATTGCATTTACTGAAGCTAAATTTGTCAAATTTCAAAGATTTTGATCGGCATAATAATAAACCACTGAGTGAGGATGGGAAATATGTGAAGTCTGCCACACATTTAACTGTTATTTGAAAACTTTGCATAATATAATAATAATAATTTGCTACTACGAATTTCAGTTATCAAATTAATTAGAGTATATGTACATAAGTCTTTCTGAAATTCATCAAGCAGCAGTAAATATTTTCTGATATTTATTCGCACTGAAACGCTTGGATATTGTTCATTATTTCAAAGAACATTATAATGCATTTAGTAACTAAAAGTTATCTTACAAAAATTTTTTTAACGCGCTTTTATTAAAATGCTCTAAAAAGTGAAAAAAATAAATTATTTGAGACATAACAGGATTTCCTTACGCATGGAAGGAAATGCTATAAGAAAAGAAATATATATATTTTTAATTTCTTGTAGCATTTCCTTCCACGCTTGGCGCCCACGCGTTTATTTTTTGTAGACATGATTAATTGTAGGAAAAACCTGGTGTCTCAAATAATTTATTTTTAACTTTTTAGTGCATTTTAATAAAAGCGCGTAAATAAAATTTTTTCATATTTTTTATTTTATACTTTTTAGTTTTGACCGAAATTGTACCCGACTTATGATGTAGCTAACGAAACTGATATCCTGTCGAGAGCCAAAGAAGGTTTGAAAAATCCATAGTTATTTACCGAGTCAAAGAAGTTGTGAAAAATCCGAAGTTTCATACAAATCCTGAGATACTGGGAGAGGTCACTGATGACCTACTGATATGTAAGGTCGTATTGTCGCCGGGACTGAGTAACCATGCAAAATTTCAAGTCCATCAGATGAAGGGAACAGGTCAAAAATTGAGTTACAAGATTTGACCAAGACAAACAAACAGACAAAAAACCAAGCTAAATAAAGCGTATAATAAAAATAAATAACTATAATATAATATATATATATATATATATATATATATATATATATATATATATATATATATATATATATATAGATATATATATATATATAATAAACAGGACAGAGAGAAGACCGGAAATCATTTCTTCATTTTATTTACACCAACGTTTCGGGGATCCTTCCCCATCTTCAGGGCTATAAACAGAATTAATTTTTACAACATTAAAATGTGTGCTAAAATAAGCTAATAACTGTAAGAAATCTAAGTTTGTAATATAACATTAATTAAGCTAAATGTCAAAAAAAAAAAAAAAAGACTACAAAGCGACTTCAAGCTAAAAGTAAATTAAAGCTTGAAGTCGCTTTGTAGCTTTTTTTTTTTTACTTTCAGCTTAACGAATGTTATTTTACAAAACTAGGTTTCTTGTAATTATTAGCTTAATTTAGCTTACTTTTTAATACAGTAGGTATCAATTCTGTTTATAGCCCTGAAGATGGGAAAGGATTCCCGAAATGTTGATATAAATAAAAATAAGAAATTATTTCCGGTCTTCTCGCTGTCCTGTTTATCATTAAACTTAAACTCATCAGAGCGAAAATCAAGTTATAAGTTATATATATATATATATATATATATATATATATATATATATATATATATATATATATATATATTTCTAAGTCCCTAAAAAGAATGATATATTTATTCAATACTGAGTATAACGACTGAATAATTATAGCTGAGAAAATATCAGAATATCAGAAGTTTTTATAAAACAATAATCATAATCAGTACTTTGTGGAGGTATGAAAGAGAGAGAGAGAGAGACCCTCTGCTACGCTCATCTCATTTGACGCGAGTACAAAACCATCTTGCTTGCAGAGCCGCACGGGAATATCGCAATTACACACGGTGAGCGCTGAAAGATAAATTAGCTTATACTAATTGCATCAACTGCTTGTGCAGCCAGCGTACGACATGCAAATGCCGAGAAAAGCAATTAACATACGTGATTGCACAAAGATGATGCAGGAGGAAAAAGGAAGAACCTGGCACGACCGTCATTAGCTGGCACAAATGAGATTGGTAGTCAGTAAACAGCGGCAACTGAAACAACAATAATAATGATGGTGGTTATTGTCTCTGTCAACTGAACTGGATTTGGGTTATGCATTCACCAGTGTCTGCCTGTTTGCTGTTTGTTTGTCTATCACATCCCAAGAAGTTACGAACAGATTTCACCCTCCACCCTCTCTCTCTCTACCTGTCGTAACCGACTTCGTGAATCGTTGCCTTCCACTTACCCACATTCCAGTCGCCCTCCTTCTCCCTTCTATATACAGTAGGCTGGTACCTCCAGCAATGCTTAATTTACCCTTATGTACAAATTTTTAAAAAGATTTTCGTGTAACTTATATGTATTTTTAATTCACAATATTTATTCTTTTATCGCAGCCTTGAAAATGAGACTAGTTGTCTTGAAACGTCGGCTCAAATAAAGATGATTCTGTGTACCAGTCTGTTTCCACTACCCTCATTTATTATATATATATATATATATATATATATATATATATATATATATATATATATATGTGTGTGTGTGTGTGTGTGTGTATGTGTGTGTGTATGCATTTGTTCTGTGTAGTTTACTTTAAATTCTGACACGAGTCTGACACGAGAGTGGACTAATTTAATTCAATGCTTACGACTTCCATAATGAGCAAATTTTCTTCAAATCTGCTTCTGGGAGTGGCAGTGGTGCTTTACATGAGGATGCAGGTTACAACCACATTACAGGAAATTTGTCACAACACAGTAAAGAAGTAACTTTTTATCTCTTTCATGTTAAGCACTTCAATTATTTATAAACATGACTCATCTTGTTATTTTTCTCACGTTTCCTGCTCCTCTCCCCCATCTTAATATTTACCAACATTTTCTCTCTGTTTTTATCACTTGTTTTTCACGTATATCCGTATTCCCTTACCAGTATGTACCACTCTCCTTTTCCCCCCAAGCGATGAAACGCGAGTAAGTCGGAAGTTCTTGAAGCATCGATCCAATGGAGGTTTTCCCAACTTCGTATTGGAGATGTTTTGCTTTTGTTTCCAGCTGCCTGGTTCTCAGATGGTTGTAACGCTGCCATCTGTCTCGCAGTTGCTGCGAGTTTGGCATTTTTGGAGACTTGCTGGGAGGGGGAGGGATGGGGGATTTTACCCCTGATGCTACGATAAACTCGGATCCCGTTTATTTCCAGAGGCGTCCTAAGATAATCTGAGTCTTGTTTTCCAGCAAAACATGTCTCCTCGCGCCGATCTGGGAGGAGTTCCTTCCGTTGGTTGGCAGATATTGTTAAAGTTTGGGAGATTCTTTCGTCTCCTCTCGCTCTTTAGACAGGGAAATTATTCATCTATTCAGTCGGACGAAATTTGCTTAGACTTTTTTTTTTACTGTGGTGGTGTCCTACTTGGAATATATATATATTTATATTTTCCTCTTTATTTCGGCAAATAGATGGCTTCTCCTCATCCAAATTCTTTCTTTCCCTCCAAATGTTAGTTCTGACTCTGGATGGCGACATGAAATATAGAATAGGAATGAAATATAAAATTTAGCCCAAAGGCCACGCGCTGGAACCTATGAGGTCATTCAGTGCTGAAAAGGAAATTGAGAGTAAAAAGGCTTTAAATGTGTAACAGGGGGAAAACCTCGTAGTTACACTTTGAAACAATTGTTAGAAGAGGGTGGAAAGCAAGATGGGAGAAGGAGAATACGGACGGAGGTACGGAAAAGGCAATGAAAGGGGTTGCAGTCAGAGGCCGAAGGGACGCTGCAATGACCCTTGAGTAATGCCTACTGTGCACCGCGGAGGTACACTGACGGCACTAACCCCCCCAGAGGGAAAATGATACAATATATATTCTAATTTTATTCCACATTTGTCCTCTTTTTCTAGCTCTATATGCCTTTCCCTGAATTTTCTGGTGTATAACGTTTATTAAAAAATATCCCTTCACTGCATGGGTCAAAACCAGACCGCTAGTGGACAGGATCAATGACATGAACATGACAAAAATCAAAATTGATTCTCTAACTGACGGTTGCAACAAGCACCGTCTGTAAAACTGACAAAAAGTGCCATTTCAGAGAAAGCTGACTTTTACCATCTCACAACCCCAAACCACAATTACAGACTAGGCTTTTAGGAAAATTTTCTGTTGCAAGAGTATCTTGACATTTCTGGGCATGGCTTTAACAGATGCAGGCAAACAGCTTTCTTGTAAGCTCCCAGGCCGTGGTGTTTCATGATGAATGTGGTAGTGATTATTTTCATATTCTTTGGAGTCGCTTATCACTATGGGCTATGGCCATTTGATGAATATATATATATATATATATATATATATATATATATATATATATATATATATATATATGTAATTCTAATAGCCACAATGCCCTCTTAACATATGTCTGTAAAAGTGACCAGTATATTCTGCATATATATTTCAGCCTAAAAAGCAATAAAAACGATTGCCCACTTGCTACGATGGTGAGGATGGGTCTATTCAGCTCTAATAAATATATCTGAAAACGACAGGTATATATATGTACGAGAGGTGATAGACTTTTATCCTTCTCGTAGTCAGGTCGGTAATATACCTCCTTGTGATTAAGGTAAAGGGTTCGCTTCCGCGGCCGGCCGTCACAGGCTCTTCAATTTCTTCCCTTTGGATCTATCGGCTTCGTAGTTACAAGCATATCCAAAAAGCGCGAAAGAATTAGCGAAGTTAAGAGGGCATTATATTAGAATTATATATATATATATATATATATTTGTTGTAATTTTAAAGCTGGGGTCTTGCTTGATAAATGGGGTATACTAGGGTGATAAGCAACACCTTAATTACTACAAAATCTGGACTCTGGCCTTGATGACAGCTAAAATTACAAACAAAAACACAGCTGAAGGCCTACTTCAAGAGCTGAGTGATTAGATAAGCTCTGGGGTTTAACCTAATTCATTATATTTACAAAAGAAAACACATCAGAAGAATGATGGCGTAATTCTGGTGAGAGCAAATGACGGGGAATTTCTTGGAGGGAATATACTGGGCTGTCCACTTCAAAAAGTTGTTGATAACGAAGTAGTGAGGGCCGCTACGCACACATGATACGCAGATCCACAGCTGAACACCTCTAATCTGCAATCGAAACACTTACGGTTACTCAGCCAAAACTAGCACTGTGATGGAGGACTCGAGGAATTGCATAGAAGATGCCTAGACTGAACTCGATCCCAGCGACTTGGACATCATACGATTACATTACACATCTCGTAAATGCTTTGCAAATTAAACAGCACACAATATAAAGCAATACAGGCCTTACTGTAGGTATATCGTACTGTGAAAAGAAAGAACTTAGTCTGAGGCGAATAGGGAACGTAACTGACGAAAAACCTTAAATCCTGGTATGTTACCTTTCTTTAGGAGCTGAGGTTCTCTTCTTATGAGGGCCAGCGAGAGGGAGGGCAAGTGAATTAGTTCACAACAAAAGTTACTTTTGATACTGCCAGCCACGTGTTGAAAATAGGCTGTTTAATGGAGCAAGGAACGGAGCTCTACTCTCCACGGCCACTGATACAATTCTAAGAGTGAGCTTCTCTCTCCAAGGCCCTTTATAGCTTCGGAAGTTATGTCTTTCTCTTCCTAGATGGAGTTGTGATCACTCTGCCCGCATGGAAATGCAGGCAGTATGGCTCCGATTTCAAGATAGCGGAGACCACGCCTGCCTCGGGCAATGTTTAGCTCTGATCGGGTCCACACCTGGAATTAAGGGATTTCCGACAAGAAAGAGATTAAAGTGGTTTTCCTCCCAAAGGCAGTGGTGAGAGATGTTTCAGAGGTGAATTTGCCTACAGTGAATCACACTAAATTGAATATTTTGATTACTTAGTCCTTTTTCCTTTGAGTTATTGCATGTAAGATGGCTGATGAGGGAATATCTTAATAATATATATATATATATATATATATATATATATATATATATATATATATATATATATATATATATATATATATATATATATATACAGTATATATATATATATATATATATATATATATATATATATATATATATATATAGGCATACAGGGCCCTTCTCATCTGGGGACTGAACTCTCTTTGCCTTGAAATATATTTTGCCTGTTAATCCAAGAAAAAATATACACACACACACACACACACACACACACACACACACACACACACACATATATATATATATATATATATATATATATATATATATATATATATATATTATAGTTTATTTATAAACAGTAAGAACTAAAAAATATTTTTAAAAAGTACAGAAAAGAACAGCTTTGGCATTTTGCTTTTTTTGGGAAAAGTAAAATTTCATACTTGAAAAGAAAAAGCACTCATGGACTGGATTTAGCTCACGATCTGCCACTTGAATAGCCCTGCTACATTGGCTACTCTGCCCAAAAAATTTGTGTCTGCCCAAGTCCTGGGGGGGCTGCAGCCACCCCAGCGCCCCTGGCTTGTATGCCTATATATATGTATATATACAGTATATACACATAAATATGAACATTTATATATATATATATATATATATATATATATATATATATATATATAATTTAATATATATACATATATAAACATGAAGTTATATATTTACTAGCTGACCAACCCAGAAATGCCTGGGAAAACTCTGAATGACAACCAATAAACTCTCTCTCTCCCTACACCCCCTCTACTCTCTCTCTCTCTCTCCCCTTCCCTCTCACTCTCTCCCTTTCCTGGTAAAATATTTGCTTCAGTTACATTGCCCAGCATTTTTGACATTTTATATTTCACCCCTTCTCAGCCCCCATTCCTATCGGGGCTGAACTTGGACTTAAAAGGCATCGGGAGTGTCACTATTCATCTCAGCAATCTCGTAAACTATGGACCAAACACTAATATCTGTCATTTTTTACATTTTATTTTTACCCTTTCTCACTCCCCCTTCCTAGGGCTGAGCTTGAACTTAAAGGGAGTGTCACTATTCATCTCAGCGACCTTGAAAACAATGTATTAGGCACTAATACTTTCGGTTATTTTTACATGTCACCCACTTCCCACCGCCCGCCCCTTTCCTATCAGGGCTGAACTTGAACTTGAAATGGCATTGGGAGTGTCACTATTCATCTCAGCAACCTCAAAAACTAACATCTGTCGTTTTCTGTTATTTTTACCTTTTCTGTTATTTTTACATGTCACCCCTTCCCACTCCCCCTTCCTATCGGGGCCTAACTCTGACTTAAACGGTATTGGGAGTGCCAATATTCATCTCAGCGACCTCAAAAACTATGAATTAGTCACTAATATCTGTCATTTTCAGTTATTTTTACATGTCACCCCCTTCCCACACCCCCACCCCCTTTGGTGCCAGTGATGTCTTACCTCCACAGTGTTCTTTCCCAGATAGTAAGTCATATGTATACCAAGTTTGGCTGAAATTCCTCAATGCATTTCAGAGTTATGCTGGAACATATACATACACACATCCATTTATATGTATATATATATATATATATATATATATATATATATATATATATATATATATATATATATATATATATATATATATATATATATACATATAAAATGCATACATGTAAACAAACTTACATCTAGTTTTATAAATAGGCAATCTACACTAGGTAACTTTTCTCACCCTTAGTTAGGCACGCTTTAAAAGTTTTCCTTTTTCATCGCCTTCAGGAGATGAGACTGAATTAAGTTTTGCTAGCTGACAAAACTTATGATTATGTTTCTAAAGTAAATTGAAAATTATGTTTTAGTCTTTCACAGAGAGAAAAAAGCGCACAGACAGGCTGCCTAGCGAGAGGTGGTTACCATGGCAACCGACATCTATGACAGGGGGCTTAAAATATGCATGGATATTGCACTGCACTCGGTGAAACATTAACGGTAGGTCGTTCAGTCGGGTGCCAGTCGGAGATACGATCTCCGGTGTCGGAGAAAACCAAATTTTAATTTGTCCCTGTCAGAAAGGTCAAATTTAACATATTCCACAATAAGATACTCGACTTGAAGGCATTTGTAGTTCTAATTTTAGGCTGAAGGAAAACAAACTGACAACTACCTAAGAGTAAAATTATTTGTACATCTATAATCCCATAGAAATGAGATGAGTTCAGATCATTCTGTCGCAGGATGGTCTCGTTACTTCTGAACTGGCAAAGTCGGTTTCACACACGATTCCACCTGATGAAATGCAAGTATATAAATGCAATAGTCTAAACATTATGGGGGTATTACAAGATCTGGACACGAGGCCATTAAAAGTGACAACTAAGAAAACCAAAGAACTTATCATTTTACACGAAGAGATTTTTGTCTTGTAAAAAATTTAAAACGAGAATTACATTGATAAAATATAGTGTAAAGTATGTGTAACATATGCAAACTGAGTTCGGCTCGTGGGACAGGTATAACAGGAGTCCACTACCCGTGATTTTTTCTGCTGCTATCTTAGCTGGTCAACGTGGTAGCTTGGCTGTTTTAGCCCGGCCTTCACAGTGTGGTGGTCACGCGTTCAAGCCCAGCTCACGGGGTATGGGTTCCACTAGGATGGAGGTTAGGGAAGCCGAGTCATCAGTAGCCACCACTGCTTGGATTCATCTTGGCCTATAGCCTGCATGGAAAGGGATTTGGGCCCTGGTCATATGCATATATGTTTGGTCTACAGGAAATTGTGCGTCAGTGTAATGGCCTATCTCTTGTCACTGCTGCTCATGAGCGATCTTTGAACCTTAAACTTTTACATCCATTCTGACATTTTACAGAGATAAAAAAAAAAACTATACCAAACATATTAAAACCTGGCTACATCAGAGGATAATGGGAAGATTTAAGGTCTGGCATGAATGTGGCCTAAGATTGACGTAAAAGTGGCAAACAATCACACACACACACACACACACACATATATATACACACACACATATACATATACATATATACATATATATATATATATATATATATATATATATATGTGTGTGTGTGTGTGTGTGTGTGTGTGTGTGTGTGTGTGTAGCTAATCAAAACCGATGAGAATTTCAGGAGAAAATAAAATAAAACAAAAATGGATGCTTTGCCAATAGAACAAAATGTTAACCAAGGCCTCAACATTTTCTGAAAAGAATACAAGTTTGTAAAATCAACCGTTCACGTGATGCAAAAACATTGTGTCCAAAGGTTTAGAAAATCATAAAACTGCAACTTGGAGCGATGTCTACCACTCGATTTTCCTGCTATACATTTTTTAACTGATGGCGCAGTTCTGAGTGACACAATTCCCTTCTGGAAAAAAGAAAAATTGCAACATCTTTCAAAAAT